>NC_056728.1:1054228028-1054278028 GCF_019279795.1 Protopterus annectens
GTTTGTATGTCTGTATTGTCCTGCATACCCTCATAATGATGATTAAAGCTGCACTATGACACATATATAATATTGCTCAAAGGAACAAAAGTAAGGAATCAGCAGTGGATAATGCACTTACTTACAGCCCCCCTCTGCCTGCTGGCTGTCACCACACACACACCAACAGGTGAACAGGTGGTGTTATGTATCATGTTATGTATGCATGCATTGACAGGGCACTTTGTTTTTGCCCACAGGATTGCCCATCCAAATGCAAACAGCTACATATGGCCAAAATGGCTACTGTAGCCACATAGCTAGGATAAAAAACAGTTATCTGACTACTAGGCTACTAGATGCACAGAACAGTAGAAGCAATGTCACTCTGCAGGACACACATGCTGTTCAACACAAACCTAGTTTATGTACTCTGCATGTAGTCACCTGCAGTCATATATATAATACAGATGTCAGCTGTGTTACGTGGTATAAGTACTGTGACCTGTAGTGTGTAAGACTAGACAGGTAAGGTTTCTAATCTCACTCCAGGCCACATGGTGTGTTTGTGTGTGTACATCTCCCTGCAAAACAAATGGGAATCCCACATTGACTACCAAACTCCAATACTTCTGCCTTTTTTGGCCGCTATAGGGGATGCTGGCCTACCAAACTCCTGTCTTCTACAAGGCATGCTGATGTCATGTACCTTAAGACTAGTAACTGCCATTGCACCATCAGACTTCAGCCATGGAATGTGTACTGTGATCTGTACTGTGTAATATTAGATAGGTAGGGGTTCTAATCTCACTCCAGCCACTTGGTGTGTTTATTAGGGGTGTTTGTGTGCATCACTCTCTAAAGCAAATAGGAATCCCATACTGACTACCCAAACTGCAATGGTTTTGCACTTTTTGGCCCCTGTAGGTGGTGCCAGCCTTTCAAACTCCTGTCTTTCACAAAACCTGCTGATATAGATGTCATGTACCTTAAGACTACCAACTGACATTGTAATGTCAGACTTCAGCCGTGGTGTGTGCGATAAGCACTGTGATCTATAGTGTGTAAGACTAGATAGGTAGGTGTTTTAATCTTACTCCAGGCCACTTCATGTGTTTGTGTGTATATCTCCCTGCAAAACAAATTGGAATCCCACATTGACTACAAAACTGCAACGGTTCTATACTTTTTGGCCCCTGCAGGTGATACCAGCCTTCAAACTCCTGCTTTCCACAAGGCCTGCTGATGTTATGTACCTTAAGACTATCAACTGCCATTACCATGCCAGACTTCAGCTGTGGCACATGTGATAACTACTGTGATCTGTAGTGTCTAAAACTAGATAGGTAGGGGTTCTAATCTCACTTATTTGTGTGTGTGTGTGTGTGTGTGTGTGTGTGTGTGTGTGTGTGTGTGTGTGTGTGTGTGTGTGTGTATCTCCCTGCAAAACAAATAAGAATCTCGCATTGACTACCAAACTGCAATCATTCTGCAGTTTTTGGCCCTTGCAGGTGATGCCAGCCTCCAAACACCTGTCTTCCATAAGGCATGCTGATGTCATGTACCTTAAGACTATCAACTGCCATTACAATGTTAAACTTCAGCCATGGCACATGCAATGAGTACTGTGATCTGTAGTGTACAAGACTAGATAGGTAGGGGGTCCTAATCTCACTGCAGGCCACTTTGTGTGTGTATCTCCCTAAAAAATAAATATGATCACCACACTGCCTTAGAAAGAGGTAGGGTTTTGCAGTATTTTGCTTGTAGTAGGTGACGTAGGCCTCCAAATTCCTGATGACAACAAGGCCTACTGATGTCATCTAGCATAACATTACCTGAAGAAATACTAATATCAGACTAGGAATGTGGTGCTTCCATTAAGTACTGTGATCTGTAGTGTGTACTATCAGAGAGGTAGGGATTCTAATCTAATTGCAGCCAACATGGATTGTGTGTGCTCTGCGGTGTTCTGTAAATGTTAATTGGTAGTAGTACTATTCTCACTGTAGCCAGGTTTGAAGGTGTGGATATTACAGCATTTTACATTAGCATATGTGATCATGGGATCATTGGACTTTAGTAACCCAATGGCCCTAGGTCCTTTAAAATCCTAGTCAAGTCCCTACCTTTATTTACACAATCAGCACATAAAGCCCCTGTCCACAAGGGACACAGGCAGAAGCCCTGTGGTGAAATGATGGCCATCCAGGCAATCATACAGATTGCATCTGAAGAGGGCCAATAAGGTTCACTGTTTGCCATTAGGTAGGAGTCTGTTTCAAAGGTTTGTTAAAGTCTGGAGTTTCAATATATATTAAAGACATATACACCTCCAGGCTGGTCAAACAGTATGATGCACAGGAGACACTCCAGGTGCAGTTCACCATTGATAAGACCCCTATTCAAATCATAGTTAGCTACCAGCCTCCAAATCTGACTCAAAATGCCCAATCCGCCTATCTGGACTGCTTCAAATCTATCAAGATTCAACCCTTTACCCTGATCCTGGGTGACTTTAACTACCCAAACATAGATTGGGAGAACTAATGCCAGAACACAAATGCCCAGAGATTCCTTGATTTTGTCAATGCAAATGCCTTGGAACAGTTAGTCGATAATCCACAAGAGGTGATAATATCTTGGACTTGATATTAACCAACATGCGTAACCACTGCAGCATCCCTGCAGTATCATCTTTCCTGGTAAGATTTGACCATAAAGTGATAACTTTCAAAGTCACCATCTCCCCTGACCCCCCTATAGCTAGGGTCAAATGAAAAAAAAAAATTCTCCAAAACTGATTGCAGCCTCTTGTGGATGGTATAAATAGCTTCACAGCCCCCTTCCCCTCTCTAGGAACTGGCGGCAATATCCAAAACTACACCAAAGCACTATATGGACATTTATATAGATGCATAGAATCAGGAATACCCAACAGGACTAAATCATCCTCCGCAAGGAAGAGTAAACCTGTCTGGTGGACATCTGCGATATATAAACTCTATAGCAAAAGGAAAGAAAATGTTGTCCAGGACCAAGAATGGGTAGTTACCCAATAGGAAGCATTCTTTCCTTAGCATGAACAAGCAAATAAGAGTGCAATTGAAATCTTCCCAAGCAAAATTTGAGTCCAAATTGGCCACATCTACTAGAGACAATCATAAGGCCTTCTTCACATATGTCCGCCATCTCAAAGGAAGCACACAGATCTGTTCAGAACTGGTGGTCAAATGCCATAGATATAGCAAACTTGCTGGCTGACAGATTCAATGAAAACTTCATCCCTCTGTCCTCCCCATCAGTAAATCAGGACATTCCAGTACCTGCCCACTTCTCCTTATATCTAGGAACAGGTCATTACTGCTCTTTCAAAGGCAAAAAATACAGCCTCCATAGGACCCGATAACATCCCTGGCTGCATCCTACATGAACTCACGCAGGAACTTGCAGCACCATTAAGTGCCCTATTCAACCAAAGCCCGAGTACTGTCTTCATCCCAGCTAAGTGGATGACAGCCACTGTCATCCCTTTGCACCAAGGTGGAGTGTCTGCCAATCCAGGAAATTATAGACCCATCAGCCTAACTAGCTTGATCTACAAGGCCACAGAATGGATTATCATGGACCTCATTAGCAAGGACATTGTCAACCTCCAAACACTCCATCTCACACAGTTTGACTTCATCAAGGGGAGGTGATGTCTGTTAAATTATGTTGACTTCTTTGAGATAGTCACCAAAGCCATAGATGAGGGGAAGATGGTGCACACCTCCTACCTTGACCTGGCCAAAGCCTTTGACACTATTCCCCACTTGGGCATAATAGATAAGCTTTCTTATCTAGGCATCGATACATATGTTCCCAGATGGGTAGCAATCTGGCTCACTAATAGAATCCACCTACTCAAAATAGGGGAAGCCTCCTCAAGTAGTAGACCTGCAATAAGTGGTATACCCCAAGGTTCGTTCTTGGGGCCTCTTTTATTTTGGATATACTTTACTGAGGTGCAGGCCAAAACCAGTGGGTTATGGCTGGCCAAGTTTGCAGATGACTGCAAGCTGGGTGCTATCATCAATTCTCCTAGTGATGTGGACATCCTCCAAGAGGGTCTCACTCAAACAAATGACTGGTGCCAGCAACTTGGTCTCAAGCTTAATACCAAAAAATGCATCATCTTCTCCTTTGGGGAGAGTGATGTCCCCACAAATTATCACATTAATAACAATGTCCTAAGCATGCAATCAAGTTGTGAAGGATTTGGGCACCCAGGTTGATAGCAAACTGGCTTTTGACCACTATGTTGCTTCCATTTTATGGAAAGCTTTCTACACGTTCCACCTCATAAGTAAGGATATTTCATCCAGGGACAAGGAGGTCATAACATCCTTGTATTTTTCCCTTATAAGGCCCATTATTGAGTACAATGTCCCATTCAGCATGTACCTTGCAAAGGTGCAGCAGCTGGAGAGACCACAGAGGTTCCTCACCAGGAGAATCCAGGGCCTCAAAAATCTACCATACACAGATAGGCTAAAATCCATATTCCTCTACTCAGTTTCATACAGACTTCTCAGAGGTGACCTCTGTCTGGCATACAAGACAATCTTGGACCCCACCTCGATGGGACTGCTGCATATCCACAAGTCAAGCTACACTTGAGTAACCCACATGCGTGGTCTTAACCTGGTCTGTGACATCAATAGGACTTGTTGGCAGGACAGATTTGTGTCCCAGAGACTCCCCCATCTGTGGAATAGACTCCATCTCCATGTCAGGCAGAATATCTTTTTCCCCGTTTTAAGCACAATCTGGATAACTGGATGGGAAACAGAAAATACACCCCTGGGATTCCACCTGTGTCCCTGCTGTACAGGGGCTTCAGGTGCTGACTTGTTAAAACATTGGTTAAACTCTTGGCTTGGCTTATAAGGGCCTAAGGGCGAATAGCTTAATAACTTCCTATGATCCTGTGATCTCCCCCACCAGCATGTATTAGTAATGTCACATACCAGGTTAATGCCCTTACAGTGAGTAATCCATGTGCCATTCTGCCTACAGATATGCAGCATTACCAATACATCAGGGACAGACCTTGCCCTGTATGCTAGGCAGAGATCACTTCTGAGTCGTCTATATGACACACACTACAATAGCAGTTGTTTCAGACAATCCCCATGTGACAGATACTGGGGACTTGAAGTTCCCTTGTGCAGAACATTTGTCTCATGTGCAATTGCCACTGGTACTTGAAAAGGTACATGAGAAAATGGCCATTGCACTCAAATATTGGCATGCTAAAGGATGAGTACACGGAGATTATAACTACATCGTTATCAGTTGACAGCGCTCTCAGTAATGACATGAGCTTGATATACTTCCTTTCTTACTACTGGGGAGAAATGGTGATGTATGGTAAAGTAGGTGTAAACCTGTGTAGCCAGGTCTATCACCTATCAGTATGTACATCAGGTGTTGCTACTGATGCACTACTTACCAGGATCATTGGTGTTACTGATGGAAATTATACTATATACACATTTACATGGGGTTTACAGCCTTGAGTATGTCAATAAGCATTTGTTCATGTTGATGAGGGATTGAATGACCACTCCCTGTTTTCTGATCCATGAGGAGCTTGTTTTCCTCCTGTCAGGTACAGCTGAGTTTATGCAGTTTTACAGGTGCTTGCATTAAGCATTGGTGTAGAGCTCAGCATAGTTGCCTATCCCATGTAAGGGGAGAGGTGCAGTCAAGCTATTTATACCATCCCTTAGGAGATTATAGTTTGCTTTGTTGAAGTTTATTACTGTGTTTGCTGCAAGGTTCATGTGTGAGTCTTACTTTTAAGGAGACCATCTTGTGGTCAAATCTCACCAGGGAGGACCTCACAGGGGAGGTGCTACAGTGGTCACCCATATTGGTAAGCACCTGATGCAGTACGTTGTGCTCCACTTGTGGGGATGTCACTCTGCTGGTTCTTGGCATTGTAGTTAAAGGATGTAGACTAACCTTTGAGCAAGTGAGTTTCAGCATGAGTAACCAACACAGTTGGTGGTTAGTGAAAGTCACCCCACACCATGATGTTGTGATGTATCTTAATAGACACAAGCAGATTCAAATAAGCACAACAGGTGTCCTGATTCATGGAGTTGCTCCTGTAGCTGGCAATGGCTTGATTATGATCCCTACCAGCAGTGACTAGCAATGTAGTGTCTCCAGGGAATCACACTGTTTAACTACTCTGGATGTGTATCTATCTTTAATGAATATGGATACACCACCTGCATTACTTGGCACACTTTCAGTTTGAGGTCTGAAGATGTGGAAGGACGTGTAGCCTGGTATGGCTGTGGTGCTTTCCACAGCCTTGAACCAGGAGTGTGTGACTGTGCAAATGTCTGCATCTTCCAAGTGGGGGACACCTTCCAGTGAGTGGTGTGTAGTGTTGGCATTCTTAGTGTGTAGCAGCATAACTGTGATGTTGTTTGAAGATGGCATTTTCTCATTGGAAAGCTTTCCCTTGAGACACTGCCTATAAGAAGCACCATGGGGATTTCAGCAGCCTTGGTCAGTGTACAAACTCCCAGGAGTGACAGATGAACACCATCTCTGGCAAAGCATCGAAGTCTGTAGAGCAAGTCATCTCTGGTTGATATGTACTGGATCCCCTTACAATGACACCACATGATAAGCCAATTATTGACTTCAGTCATTTTCCATGTGTCTTGAGCCATCATCCCAGGTGAAGGTGAAATGCAGCTGAAGGCTATGAGCATACCCACTGAAGGCACAGAGTCTGTAAGCTCAGTCATGTGTCTGCATACAGTCCATTGAGGTATGTCTCAAAGTTGTACACAACAACAGGAACTACACAGTTGTCATAATGTTACCTGATGTTGACAGACCTGCATGCATGTGTGGTATGGCATATCCTGGCACCTCACAGACAGCTAAATGTGACCTTTCCCATATGTAGCCTGGTGAGAGGAACATCAATGTGTCTCATGATGTAATTACCTATGAATAATAAGTTTGAGTTTGTGTTTTGCCTGAGGTGTTTGACCATTGAGACAGTGGTGCATGAGCTATTATGTGCGCTGTGTTATGCAGAGGTATGATTATGTGTAGTGAGCTTGTAATTGGGTTTTTGAGGTGTTTGTTGTGTGTGTATGTGGCTGGTAAGGAGCTCCACACATGCAGGTGTGTGTGATGTGGGTGTGGATGGAGTATGTGGTGCGGTGTGCATGTTGGCAAACTGCTCATTGTTATATGTAGTGACTGGTGTGTGAGACAGCGTGTAATCAAGGTTTGTAATATAGTCACATCTCCCACACATTGTGTTTGTGTGGCATAGGAGTACAGGGGTGGTGACACTTTTCACATCTCGACAGTGGTCATTGCTAATGGCATTATCAATGACCACTTTTCATGTCTCGACAGTGGTCATTGATAATGCAATTAGCAACAGAGTCTTGCTTGTGTGTATGTCACAGCAGGCCATCATTAGGCAGTGGCCTGACAGATGCTGAAATGTAATATATTATCACCTTTATGTAATTCTCCTAAGGTAAAACAGTACCTGACAGTGTGCCATAACATGCTTGAGTGAGTACAATGCTTTACCAGGCACGGGACACTTTCATTAAACATAATCCTGTTATTAGGCATGGTTGCAATAGCATACCTAAAAATGTAACAATGTACAACTCCAGCAATGTTAGGGTCATTTTGCTATACCCTTGGGGTTGGCAGCCTCAAACACACTGTCTGTAGGCACTCCTTGCACTGAAGATGTTGATGTCCATGCATGCACAGAGAACTTGTTCAACTTTGCAGTCATTACTTTGGTCTTGCTAGTCTACACTGCCTGTCAAGCAACCAGACAGCAAACTGGATGTTGTGTGACATGATGTAGGAACACAGACATGTGTTCCAGTTGCATAAATGTACAGTATGGCATACCTAGGACATATGTGAGGTACACACACTTTGGCCAAAGGTGGCCATTCCTCTTCAGTAGGCCTTAGATATATGCCACAGAGATGTGCCCCATGAAGCTGTTGAAGGTCAGGCTGCATGAACTGCTGTGAAATTGTCACCTAACAGGGATCACTGCTGCTGTGGTGCTTGTTTGAGCAACCTTGGATGTCTATGTCACCGGACACTGAACATTATATTGTCATGCTGCAGCTGTGCTCTGACTCACCATCTGGTCAGTTCCCTAGTAAAATCCTAACAATCCTGGAATTCAAGGCATAATACATGCCAAACTGAAATGATTGCTCTGGTTGCTATTAAGGCATCTACCTGGAAAAGGGAGCTGTAGCCTGCTCACCATGTTGAGCTTGGTACTAACGTTTTGCTTCTCATGACAGACAAAGTATAGGAGCATAGTTACCAGGAAAGAGTGGTTGTGGTGAGATCAGCAGTAGTAGTAGCCAGGCACCAGCAACATAGGGGACTCCCCTCTTGTCAGCATTTCTCACAAGGTAATTGTGTCATCACAATACACACTGCTTGACTGGTGTGCAACTGCAGAATAACTGTAAATACTCCCTCCTTACCCTCACAGGGTGTGCGTATGACCCACCCCTCCATTGTTTGCCTGTGCTCTGTACAGACACAGACACCTTGGATAACTATCTTCTTGGAAACTATGATGGAATTAGCTGCAACACTTAGTTGCACACAGGACAGCTAGAATGCAGTGGCAAGCACTGTTCCCAGATGTGTCAGTAGACTTATATTTAAAGCCATGAAAACACTTATCATGGAAACGATCAGTAACAATGTAGAAGACACTGGCCCAAACACAGTTTGTTTTGTTCAAGGTCAGATCATGCCTGTCCTAACAAGTAGACCTTATTGAGTGTTAAACTATGCAATGGATGAGGGGGAAATGACTCACTCCACTTACCATGGCCTGAGGATGCATTTGACAATATTAGACCATCAGGCATTGTTGAAACACTGTGCAGGTTATTTTCAACCCGTGGATAGCCAAGTGTCTGGTGGTCATTATCTAGGAAGATAGCATTGTGTAGTCCACTGCTACAATGTGGCCAGTCACCAGTGGACTTCCCTCACAAATCATTTCTGTGACTACCCCTCCTAGCCATTCACATCTCTGCAGTCACAGCCACTGTCAGTGTCCTCAGAATGAGTACATTTGCAGATGATTGCAAATTAGGAGCTGTCACTAAATCCCATACAGAACCAACAGTTATCCAGGATGGGCTGACACCCACACATTCAGTTGTTGTCAGAGCCATTGACAAATACTAAATGCCAAGGAATGTACAATACTATACTTTTTGAAGCCATCCACCCCTGGAAAATACTGTAGTGTCTGCACACCTCCAACAGTTGTCCCATTAGTCGGGGCATTATAGACATAGAGAGTGATCTAGCCTTTGACTTTCACAAGTTGGTAAGATGTGGAGTTTTCATTAAATGTTGCACAACTTATAGAGAAAGGTATGGCATGTAAGTCCCAGAATGTCACTGTTACACTGTATTTGGCACTCATCACACCTATCATTAAGTGCAATGCCACCTTCGGTATGTAACTAAACAGGTATATCCTACAACTGTAACAGCCACAAAGGTTCCACAGTAAACCAATACACAGTGCACATAACATGTCCTATGCAGACCATGTCAAGGCTGTAACTGTGTATTCTGTCTCCTACATGCTTTGGAGGGGAGGTGTATGGCTGCCATACAGGGTGGTGTCAGATCCCACTGTGTACCTCCTGCATATCCAAGAAAGGACTAGCACGAGAATTATCTGTTCTACACAGCTACACATTGACTGTGGTATAAAAAGGACATGCTGGAGAGACAGGTATGTAACCCAGACACTGCATCCTATTTATAACAGGCTCCCCATCCATGTGAGGCATACTTCTGCTGTAATGCATATTATGTGCAATTTACACAATGGGATGCAGAACAAGACAATCATAAGTGGTTTAGGACAAATATCTGTAATAGACACAGAGAAATTATAGATGGTTCATCTCATATGCCACAGCTTGTAGATGTGTCAGCTCCCAAACCCCTGCTTATACTTATCAGTGGTACCAGACTTTCTCGAGATTAGGGATACGTGATTAGGCTGAAAGCAGCCATTGTTCTTGTTAACCTGTTATGCACATATGAACTATGGAGTCATGCACCTATACTGCTTTACCTTTCTGAAGACATTTTTCTTCTGTGCTGCCATTCCGTCCTGTGCTGTGATGTTTATGGGTTTATTGTAGCTGTGTACCCATGGATGTGGGCTACACAATCCTGAAACTGAAACATAAACAGTTCCACGAGACACCTTTCATTGTGCAAGTATACAGGCATTACAGCATCATCCAATGTAATGCACACAAAATAATTTGGGTTAGTCATTACAGATAGCAGCATACAATATCTGTCAGTCACCAGCACAAGTGGCATGTCAAAGGCAACAATGGATGAAACAAATACATAGCAATTTAGGTAGTTACACTGTACATCAGACACATAGCTTCATTTCCCTGCATCAATGACAAGGATGTCAGGGATGTGGCACAGGTATCATCACTTGCACAGGGTAGTGTGTGGGGGTGCAGGAGGCCTAGGCTGACCCAATAGATTGGCAAGTTTATCACATGCATCTATGTACTTACTAGGGCAGTAATCTGTAGAGGAGAGGCATTTAGTTTTTGACGGAGGTCTCTCAAATAGATATTTCATTTGGGTGAGTAAGAGATGGCAGCTAGTCCTCTATACTTTTAAAAGACAGCTACATTTGTTTAGGCGCAGCAAGCAAGAAGCTTACATATCCATTATAACATCCTTCTTATTAACTAAAACTTAAACTGCAGAGTGTGAGAAGAGTACTGCTGCCTGAAATTCTGTGTATCTGCATGTCACCTTCATTCTGATTTCATTCCACAACAGACCTACTGTTTTTTACTATTTTCTAAATCTATTTATTTCAGTTTGTTAATTAGGATTGTCTGACTAAGCTCAGGCAGCCCTTTTTCAGTGAAGGCCCATGGAGAGAGTCACCAGAAGAAATTAAACATATTTGAATCTAGCAGCTGTTTACATGACATAAGTAGAAACATATGTATGATAGTATACTATATACATTGTGATGCCTGTGCACTGGCCCAGCAACCAAGGAGCCTTAATCCTCACCACTAACACCAGTGAGGGGAGTCCATATAGGGGAAAGGATAACAAATACACACACAGTAAAGTACAATTTCCCTTAAGAGCACACAGAGATCACAGTCAGTCTGAGCTGGTTTCTCCCTTTCTCTCCAGGTCTCCAATAAGAGTCCCCACTGGCACAGCTATAGAGTCAAGATCTCAGCCTAGTGGGCAAGCTAAAACCTCCAGCACCCTCTCTATCTAACCAGTGCTTCATCTCCCTGCCCAAGTAGCTGACACACACACACTTTGAGATAAGAGTTTATACAACCACACAGACAATCCTGGGGAGGACTGGCACAGGTTCTCCAGCTGTGCCCCTTTTACCCAGACTATATGGTAAAAATCACTACCACCACCCAGCTAATATTTATTAGCTACTCAAAGACCCTTATTAACGGGTGTCCAATTATTACTGTGCAATATTAGTTATCCAAATGGTAAGTGTAACCAAACAGTCAAGAGTTAGATGGAGTGATTTGGTACAGTATCACTATATACATGCAATGTACTCTTAGAGCTTAAATTATCTCTACACAAAACAGCCACAGTGGAAAAGTTTAAAAATATTTAATAATAAATAATAAAAACACAAGACAATACTTCTTACTACACAGTGCTAGTCAAGAGTTCAGGGATCACAGAGAAATACTTGAAATAATTCAGCAGAAAAGTTCTGACATCACAGAAAAACAAACTAGTCTAATCTTCCTATTTCCTAGCTATATCTAAGATAAAATACATTTCTAAAATCCTACTTACATATAGACACAGGCAGAGTGGTGAGTTGGATGTTCTCAAGACAAATGCTCTAATGCTCTCATTCTTTCTGTCCTTAAATTGATAACACAGTACCACTGATTCATTTCAAATTACATAATTTCTTTCTGGTTCCCAGGCTAACAGACTTTCAGAGGTTAATACCCCCTTTTATTTTGCAGCTGGTCAAGAACCAGAGCAATAAAAGAAATTATACATGCATATTTTAGCGATTAACTCTGGCCTCAAAACAATAGTCAGAATTCCTTCATCCAGACATATCAGCTCCGAATTTTGACATCAATGACAATCATAAAATGCTTGACTTAGCTTTCTTACAGCAGAATGCACTGTTGTTACATTTTTGCAGTTCAATATCCAATGCGGTCTTTTCACATTTAAAAGAACAAGCCTGTGGCTTACATTAATATTTACAAATGACAGAATTATCTACAAAATTCTATCTGGCTAGGCTGGCAGCCTTCACCTATCTTCACACATCTTCCTGCCATGGAGAACTCAAGCTAGTTTTTAAAATGACCCTTGAGAAATGTTGCTTGAGAGGGTTAGGTCTATCTGAATATACCTTATTATCTCTCACTTGAGAGACCATCTGCACTGGCATTGCTAATCCCACTGTGGTGCTGCACTGACATATCATATGCTTGCAACCTAGACTCCATCTTAGCAATTTGCCATTTTGCTTGCTGGCTCTGTTTAACCATGTCAGGTCTGTGAGGGGAGCAGCTACTGTACTATAACTGGGGATGAAATTTCTGTAGTACCCTGCTGTCCCTAAGAATGCCCTCACCTGCTTTTTGGTAACAGGTGCATTTCATGCCTGAATGGCTTCTACTTTGGCAGGTTCTGGCCTGATCTTACTACTCCCCATGCTATGTCCCAGGTAGGAGACCTCTGCCATACCCACCTGACATTTGCTGGGCTTAATGGTCAACCCTGCCCTCTGTAGTCTGCACAGCACCTCCCTGACATGTTGAAGGTGCTCTTGCCAGGAATGGCTGTAGATGGCAATATCATCTAGGTAAGCAAGGGCAAACCCTCCTGCTCCTGCCCGGATATGATCTACCAGCCTCTGGAAAGTCACTGGGGCATTTTCCATCCTAAAGGGCATATTTGTGAACTCATACAAGCCAAAAGTAGTCACAAAGGCTGACCTCTCTCTAGCACTGGGAGTCAAGGGCACCTGCCAGTAGCCCTTGGTAAGATTGATGGTTGTAATATACTTATCCCCACCTAGCTGCTCTAGGGCCTCATCTGTCCTAGGCATGGGGTAAACATCTGACTCTGTGTGACTATTTGATTTCCTGTAGTCCACACAGAACTTGGTGCTGGCATCTTTCTTTGGCACCAGCATCACTGGGGAGGCCCAAGGACTGTTGGACTCTTGAATTACCCCTAGTTCCAACATCGTCTGTATCTCCTCCCTGAGAGTCTGTTTGACTCTCTCAAGCACCCTATAAGGAGCCTGCCTAATAGGCCTTTTGGGTCCTGTATCCACCTGGTGCTGCACCAGGTGGGTGGACCCTGGTTTCCCAGTGAACATGTCCCCAAACTCCTGTAACACTGCTCATATTTCTCGAACTTGGGTAGGCAATAGCTGCTGGAACATTGCTACTCTTTCCAGTGAGGTATTAGTCTGAGCCTCACTGAGGAGATCAGTCACCAGATCTCCATCAAGCTCCTCCTGCCATCTGCTGCAAATGCTCAGCACAAGGGCCTCCCTATTATGGTAAGGTTTCATCATGGTACAATTTGTGCCCCTGCCTCTGGCCTAGCAGTTCTACCATGTACTTAACATCACTTACCTTTCTTACCACCCTGTAGGGTTCCTTCCAAGCTGCTTGCAACTTGTTGTGTCTGACAGGAATGGGAACCATTACCTGCTGCCCTACAGTATACTCTCTAGCTTGAGCATTCTTATCATACCACACCTTTTTCTGTTGTTGGGCTTCTGCCAGGTTCTCCTGTGCCAAGCCCATGAGTTCCTTGAGCCTTGTCCTGAGGTTTAGGACATATGCCACAACAGACCCCTTGTGAGGTTCACACTCACCTTCCCACTCATCTCAAATTAAATCTAGAGGTCCCCTCACCCTATGTCCATACAGCAACTCAAAGGGTGAAAAACCTGTGGATTCCTGGGGAACCACTCTGTAAGAAAACACAAGATGGGGCAAATATTTGTTCCACTCCCTCTTAGACTGGTCTGCAAATGCCCGTAGCATGGACTTGATTATAGAGTTTAACCTCTCAACATGACCATTAGTCTGGGGATGGTAGTGGGTGGTCTTCAGGTGCTTCACCCCACAGGACTTCCACAGACAAGCCAGCAGGTCTGACATGAAATTGGCACCTCTGTCAGTCAGCATTTCTTTTGGGAACTCTACCCTGCTGAAAATCTCTAACAAGGTATTTGCCACCTTTTCTGCCTCAATGGAGGACAGAGCCACTACCTCAGGGTATTGTGTAGCATAATCCACTACCACTAGCATATACCTTTTCCCTGTGGAACTTGGGGTACTAATAGGCCCCACAATATCCATAGCTAACCTCTGAAATGGCTCTTCAATCACAGGCAAAGGCATCAAATGAGCTCTCACCTTGTCTCCTGCCTTGCCTACCTTTTGGCACTGCTCACAGATCCTGCAGTACCCTGTTACATCTCTGGAAATTCCAGGCCAATGGAAGTTCTGCATAATACGTCTCTTTGTATGTCTTATGCCCATGTGATCTGCAAAGAGAATATCATGGGCTATGGCTAGAAGCACCAGATGGTAGGTTCTAGGCACTACCAACTGCTGCACCCTCTCACCTTCTAGCCCTCCCTCAGGGGTCCACTCTCTATACAATAGCCCTTTGTCCCAGTATACAGAATTCCCCTTCCCTTGAGAATCAGGTGCCTTACTAGCTGCTTGCCTCAGGTCTTGCAATGTAGGGTCTGAGAGCTGAACCTGTCTCAGCTCTCTCTTTGTAACCCTTCCCAGCTCCCCTTGCACAGGAAGTCTGGCATCCTGTGACAGTGGTGCCTAACTGTCAGCCTGGGTACTACTACTCCCCTCTACCTTTGCAGTCACTCTGTCCAAGGGAACCTAAGTATCCACAAGCAGCTGTGGCTCACCTTCAGTTTCACTGCTACAGAGTAGCTCCCTCCCTGAAGTAACCACCTCACTAGTCCTGGCTGCAAGTATGCAGTCTGTCTGGGTCTCCCCCAGGCTACCAGACCCACATGCTTGTCTCCTAGCCTGAGTGCATGTAACTGTATAAGCACATAGTACTGCCTCATCCAAATCCTTCCCTATCAGGACATCTGCAGGATGGTAGTCTGGTACCCTGGTTGTCTCAAGACAACCTACTACTGGCATTTTGTCTTTCCCACTTACTGGCTCTCTCACCTTTTGTTCCTCACCTTGCCTCCATGGGTATCTGTATGCCACATGGCCCCACTGGTTGCATTCAAAACATTTAACCCTAGATACTGGATGTGTACCTGGACTAGTGGCTTCCCCCGCTACTGGCAGATTCTGTTGAGGCAGTCTGTGCTGCCGACCATGGGTTCCTTTAGACCCAAGAACAGTACTGCCTAGCTTGCTAGGTATAGGTATCCCTTCTTCCCCAGCTCATCTGAAGTAGCACATTGTCTATCAGCTAACCAGATCCTCATGTCCTCAGGCAAAGTGCTAAGGGCTTGTTCCCTCACCAAAAGGTCTGCCAGCCCTTCAAAAGTGATGACCTGACATCCACTCACCCACCTATGAAAATAAGTGCTCAGTTCAACAAAATATTCACACAAACTTTCATCTGCCTTTTGTCTATGCTCACAAAACATTTTCCTATAAGTTTCAGGTGTTAGCTTAAAACATTCTAACAAGTGATTTTTAACAGCAGTATAATCAAAATATTCACAATCAGCAAATTTAGACAACACAGTTACAGCTTTACCATGGAATAAGGGGGTCAGGAACCATACCTAGAGCCTTTGGTCAACATCATACTGTTTACATACCCTCTCAAACATATGAATGAAACTATTATCCCCTTCTTTAAACTGTGGAAGAAATTTACTGACCTTTTGTGCTTCTGGGGTCCAGTTACTCCCTTCCCCATTACCTTCACAACTCTGGCAAAGAGTCAGCATCTCCTTCTCATGCTGCATCTGCCTCTCCTTTTCCTCAGCTTTCAGGTGTAGCAGTTTCTCATTCTCCTCAGCCTGCAACCATCACAGTTTCTCATTGTCCTCATTCTCTAGCCACCGCAGTCTCTCAGCTGCTTATATTTCCAAATGCCTGGCCTCCAACTCAAGTCTTTTTAGCCTCAGATGGATTTTTTAAGTCCTCTGCAGAAAGGCTGAGCTGTCCATTATCTGAGTGTGGTAAGTCTCCACTGCCAGTCTGATCATCCTCCTGGTTGCTGTTTGCTGATGCTGCTGTGACCAAAGCTGCAATCATGTCTGCCTTAGTCAGGTTTCCATGCACCAGTCCCCTAGCCTGGCACATCTCAGCCAGCTGGCTCCTTGTCAGCTTTCTGTACTCCTCTGCTGACATGCTGCCTGCTCTCCCTGACTAACTAAGCTAACAAAAGAAATAAAATAATTGTGATCTGAACTCTGAGTATTAACTGTGTGGCTGATTTAGAGTACAACACACCTTCAGTGATCACTGTACACAAGCTACAGGAATTAACTCTACCCACACCACTACAAGCCAATTAGTATTTTCCAGCCAATTAATATGTGGTGTGGATATCCCACCACTGCCAAACAATTAATATGTGACACCCATGCACTGGCCCAGCAATAAATGAGCCTCAATCCTCACCACTAACACCAGTGAGGGGCGTCCATATAGAGAAAGAATAACAAATACACACACAGTAAAGTACATTTTCCTTAAGAGCACACAAAGATCACAGTCAGTCTGGGGATGGTTTCTTCCTTTCTCTCCAGGTCCCCAGTAAGACTCCCCACTCACACAGCCTTAGGGTCCAGATCTCAGCCTAGTGGGCAAGCTAAAACATCCAGCAACCTCTCTGTCCAACCAGTGCTTTGTGTCCCTGCCCAAGTAGCTGACACACACACTTTGAGATAAGAGTTCATACAACCACACAGACACTCCCGGGGAAGGCTGGCACAGGTTCTCCAACTGTGTCCCTTTTACCTAGACTATATGGTAGAAATCACTGTCATGACCCAGCTAATATTTATCAGCTACTCAAAGGCCCTTATTAAAGGGTGTCCAATTATTACTGTGCAATATTATTATCCAAATGGTATGTGTAACCAATTAGTCATGACTTACTCGTAGTGACTTGATACAGTATCACTATATACATGCAATGTACTCTTAGAGCATAAATTATATCTACACAAAACAGCCACAGTTGAAAGGTTTAAAAATATTTAATGATAAATAATAAAAACACAAGACAATATTTCTTACTACACAGTGCTAGTCAAGAGTTCAGAGATCGCAGATAAATACTTAAAATAATTCAATAGAAAAGTTCTGACATCACAGAAAAACAAACTAGTCGAATCTTCCTATTTCCTAGCTATATCTAAGAGAAAACACAGTTCTAAAATCCTACTTACATATAGACACAGGCAGAGTGGTTTGTTGGATGTTCTCAAGACAAATGCTCTAATGCTCTAATTCTTTCTGTCCTTAAATTGATAACACAGTACCACTGATTAATTTCAGATTACATCATTTCTTTCTGGTTCCCAGGCTAACAGACTCTCAGAGGTTAATAGCCCTTTTGATCTTGCAGCTGGTCAGGAACCAGAGCAATAAAATAAATTATACATGCAAATTCTAGCCATTAACTCTGGCCTCAAAACAATATGCAGAATTCCTTCATCCAGACATATTGGCTCCGAATTTTGACATTAAAGACAGCCATAAAATGCTTGACTTAGCTTTCTTATGGCAGAATGCACCATTGTTACATTTTTACAGTTCAATATCCAATGCAGTCTTTTCACATTTAAGAGAACAAGCGTATGGCATACATTAATATTTACAAATGACAGAATTATCTACAAAATTCTATCTGGCTAGTAAGGCAGCTTTCACCTATCTTCACATACATATTTACACATTCAATTACGTTAGTTTGCAAACAGCTCTTCCTATTGTTACATACATAGCAGCCAAGTACATCAGAAAACAAGGTGTGGAAGAAAGGAGACAGCAGGTATATGACATTAGACATTAAATCACTGTAAGTGCTCTTGGCTGGAAAAGGAAAAATATGTTATTAAAATTATAGATAATTCATATTAGAGGTGTTAAAATGAAGGAAGATCAAACAGAATAATGGTTACCAGTCTATCTGCAAGTATTAGTATGACTTTTGATGCAAATAATTAAAATTATTGCATAATAGAAGTCAAATGTGAGTGTGGTCTGTATTTAATAAATAAGCAATTCCAGCTAGATGTTAAATGATTTTTTTTTTGAAAACAAGTATTTGTGTTTTATTCAGACTGAGTATGGCATGCCAGAGTTTAACTTCAGTAACAGAGTAGAGAGGGTCATAGTTTCATAGTTTCATAGGAGGTTACTAGGCTATTGGCCCTAGGGCTTTTATAACTCTAGCCACATTATACCTTTGTTCCCTTATTAACCAAGTTGTATAGTCTATATTTGCAGCGCGAGTCTATAATCAGCACAGACTGTCCTTATCCAAAAAGGGCGTAGGTGATACCCCTGAGGTAAAGGTATGGTCTCCCATCCAGTTGTCTAAGTTATGCTTAAATAGGGTCATTGAGGAGATCTGTTTTACATGAATTTGGAGTTTGTTCCAGAAGACTGATAATCTCTGGGAGACATATATTTCTCACCAGCATGTCCTGTTAATGCTGCAGGCTAGGTTAAGATCCATAGAGCAAGTGAATCTTGTCCCATTTGATTTGCAGATGGGAAACATGTCCATTAGGGCAGGGTCTGAGACTACTCTGTAGGCCAGGCACAAGTTGTCTCTCAGCAGCCTATAAGATACAGAGGACAATGACAGCGCCTTCAGTCTGTCTATGTAGGTCATGTGTTGAAGGCCCTGAATTTTCTTGGTGAGGAACTTCTGAGATCTGTCCAGCTGCTGAAGGTATCTAGGGAGATACATACAGAAGGGAGCATTGTAGTCTATTAGTGGTCTGATAAGGGATGACTACAGGGAAGTTATAACATCCTTAGCTTTGGATGCAATGCCCTTACTTATGAGATGTGTAACATAGAAGGCCTTTCTTACCATTGTGGACACATGGTGATCAAAGTTAAGGTTGCTATTAACATGTGTTCCAAACTCTCTCACCACAGGGTTTGTGCTAAGGGAGGGGGGGGGGTCAACATGATGATTATTTGATTTGGTAGTTAATACTTTGTTGTGATTTAAGGATCCTAGTGGAATTATATGCTTTGATCAGGTTACTGATTTCACGGCCTTTATTAGATGTGTATACAATGTTGTCAATTATTTTGATTTGAGAGTGAATTAGAATGTTTTGTAGGTTTAACCAGTTTTGTTTTTGCCATAAATATAGCTATTTCATTATATATTTGTACCAGACCGAGTAATTGCATTTTATGCAAATTAGTATGGGTGGGCCACATAATAAAAGCAGGAGTAAATGGTGTTTACTTGTTACTATTTTTTCATGTTCTGTTAAATAAGCTTTGGATTGATATCATATTCATAGTTTCTCATTTGTTTTGGGTATAATGTGATCTACATAACAATCAAATTTTAATACATATTGTCTATAATCACTCCTGACAATTCAGTGTGTATTACTTGTTTCATTTCATTTGTAATGATGTGACTTTGAAATCAGCATTTTAGGCTGAACTATGACAGAAAACAAATAGCTTTGTTTATAGTAATGTTTTGTAGTGATTTGACTATGAAATCAGTATTTTGGGCTGACTTAGGACAAACAAGAAATAGCTTTTTAGGCATCTAAATGTAGTTTGGTTTCTGTTATTCATTAGTGTATGTTGTATAGTGATTCTTGTATGATGCTTTGAAGTGTATCTAGGTTCTTGATTGATCATATAAGAGTCCAGTCATCTGTATATTGAACTGCTGAGGTGTTTGCAATTGTGTTACGTATTTTGTTTTTTAAAGATGTTGAAACCTATGGAACTAGTATAGATTTTTCTGGAGCACCTATTCATACTCGTTGAAATCAAAGGTACATACATATATATGTGAGTGCACTGCCATTGACCAATTTCAGTTTTAGTTAGTTTTTATTTTGTTGAAACACTTTTGACAGTTGCGCATAAGTTGTTGATACTAACTCTTAGTATATATAATTAACAGTGTGTGTGTGTGTGTGTGGGTGCAGTGGGGCTTACCCCCTGCAACATAAAGATGTTTTTTACTTTGCATGTTTCAAGTTTAATCCTCAGAGCATGTGCACAAATGTGTCGATGTTGTGCTGCCAATGATAGTGTGTCAGTGTCAGAGTCATCAACATTTAGTGAATTAATCTGTATCATTAGATCCACATATATATATATATATATATATATATATATGTGTGTGTGTGTGTGTGTGTGCGTGTGTGTGTGTGTGTGTGTGTGTGTGTATGTATATATATATATTTTATATATATATATATATATATATATATATATGTATATATATATATATATATATATATATATATATATATATATATATATATATATATATATATATGGGTTGCACTTGCAGACCATTGTTCGACAATTCAAATTGTAAAGCTGACAAAAACTCAGCTGATTGCACATGCCAGCTTTTTTTTCTGTGTGAGATTACAGAACAGTGGATATAAGGTAATTTGCTTTTTCTCCACTGCATTGCGATCTCGGAGATCTTATATATAATTAACAGGAGGTGTGGGGGTGCAGGGTGACATGTCATCTGCAAAAAATGAAAGTTTTACTTTTTTATCAGTTTGTTTTATAGCAGTTGTGCTCAATCAGTTCCATTTGATGCTTATTTTTAGACATAAAGACATACATCCATATATCTATAAGCATGTATATATGTATGTCAGTATATATTCAGGGAGAAAAAACTCTTCTTATACTTTTATCTGACTTTCTATTACTGCTAACAGCAAATTAACTTATTATTATGTATTTTCCCTGGAATCTACTTCCTGAAATCATGCCTTTATGTGCTACAATTGTGAACCATTGTCAGTATTATACAATTATGTGTAAAACTTATGATGCTTTAAAATCTGTGTATAATTATATGTGATACGATGCTTTTCAAATCTATGTATAATTATGTATGAATATTAACAATGCTGTATGGAGCTTTTCTGCCTGGGCCTCTGCTGAAAACGGGCTACTAGCCAAGTCAGACCTTCCCGGTAAATAAATGTAAAATAAATAAAAATAAATAGTTGATAGTGTGTTTGACAGAGGCCTGTTGTAATCCTGTAGGTGGTCCCTCTGGAAGGAGAATAACATCATGGCCCACAAACTCTAAGACCTGTCATTTACTCCTAAGAAAGCTGAAAGCCAGAGACAGGCATCATACACACAGCCAGGGGTTGGGAATTTTAGCATATGGGGGAGGAGAGGGATCCCAATCTAGATCTCATCACTGGACATGCAGCAGCTAAACTGATTGGAACTACCAAACTATCTTAGGGCTGCTGAATTAAAAATAGGTTACAAAATTGTATATAAAAAAAAAAAACAAGAACAAATCTATCAATGGGTATTCTGTTGCAATACATCTGACAGCGCCCTGCAACCATAGACCAACATCTATCCCTCACACAAAAATTCCACAAGCTGCATAATACCTTTATTTAATTTATGTCTCTATTTTTCTGCAGCAACACTCATTCTATTATTAAACATGTCAGTAACCTACAGAAATTCAATACTAATCTGAAATCATATTTTCAAGCTTCTTGCCCTTTTCCTTGCTGCTCCACTTCAGAATAACATACCACTCACGTGCACATCTTTGCTGTCAGTACTGTGAATACCTTGCACGACTGTGATTTAATAACTCATGGGATGGATTGATATTCACTATGACAATCATGCACTCAACATTCTTCCCATTACGTCTGGCATCACAGTAACTCAATATTCTGGTATCAGGTATATTCACTTTGTCTCTGTCCGAGTCATCTAAGTCAGTTATGATTAGCATATTGGGACTACTAAGTCATACCCTGACCTTGTTATCTTTATATCAAGTCACATACTTGGGACATGTTAGGCATCCCTTGTTTCCATACTCTGATGTCATTAGCTTTATTTCACCTCATGTACTTGCGACATATCAAGCATCCCCTATTTTCATACTTTCACCTTATTATATTTATTTTAAATCATTTACTTGGGAAATATCAGTCATTCCTTGTTTTTCTCACCCTGACCTTGTTGTGTTTAAATTACCTCACATACTTGGGACATGTCAGATCTCTTGTTCTCATACTTTGGCCTTGTTACCTTAATTTTAACTCACATACTTGGAATATATCAAGCATTCCTTATTTTTATGCTTTGACCTTGTTATCTTTAAATTATCTCACATACTTGGGATATATCAGCTACTCCTTGTTTTGTTTTCATACCTTGACCTTATCTTTATATTAATTCGCATACATGCAATATGTCAGGCACTCCTTGTTTAAACACCCTGACCTTGTTATCTTTATATTAACTCACATATGTGGACATGTCGGGCATCTCTTGTTCTCATACTTTGGCCTTGTTACCTTAATTTTAACTCACATACTTGGAATATATCAGGCACTCCTTGGTTTCATACCCTGACCTTGTTATCTTTAAATTACCTCACATACTTGAGATATATCATGCACTATTGCCATACCTTGACCTTCTTATATTTAAATTATCTTGGGATATATCAGGCATTCCTAGTTTTCATATTCTGACATTGTTATCCTCATATTACCACACATACCTGGGACATGTCAGGCATCCATTATTTTCATACTCTTGTTATCTTTATATTAACTCACATACATTGGCTATGTCAGACATCCCTGGTTTTCATACTTTGACCTTGTTATCTTTATATTACCCCACCTACTTGGGACATATCAGGCACCCCTTGTTTTCACACCCGAACTTGTTATCTTTATATTACCTCACATACTTTGGACATATCATGCCTGCCTTATTTTCATTCCTGACCTTGTTACCTTTATATTACTTCATATGCATGCAACATGTCAGGCATCCCTTGTTTTCAAATTCTGTCCTTGTTATCCTTATTTTAAATCACTTACTTGGGACGTGCCAGGCATTCCCTGTTTTTCATACCTTGACCCTTGTTATCTTTAAATTACCTCACATACTATACTTGGGACATTTCAGGCACTCCTTGTTTTCAACTCTCTCGCTCATACTGAATTAAATTTTCTTCTGTGATGTCTCTTACTATGATACTTGCTGAATTGTTCAACATGCTGCAACTTACTATGTTTTTTTTTGTAGAACTATATGGTTATTTAAGTTAATTTGTTTACTTTTTATAATTATTCTGTTTATATTATTTCTTTAAATAATACAGTAATAATGCTTCTAATGATGTTTTATTTGTTACTGTAATGGCTATGGGCCTCCTTCCATATACACTATAATATGATGTCTATGTTGGTTGTAATGTTGAAGCTTTTTTTCCTGGGCTTCTGCTGAACAATGATTTTATGCCCAGTTGATCTTTTTCCAGTAAACAAATACATAAATAAATAACTAGGCAAAGATGGCATGATGAAACAGTCGTCACTACTCCATGATGGACAAGCTGACATTGCCTAGTTCCTCCAGCACCAGAGCTGCTAATCAAATTCAGGTCATGTAATTCACATTAAGGGCTTCAGCTCACCACACCACAGAACCAGGACACATATACCATTCAAAATCAATGTTATGGTTACGGGGTAATATGCATTTATGTGATATGTAACACTTTATTTCTATTTTGATTGTTAATTTTCTGACATTTCAGCAATTTCACTATTTCAGTTTAACAGTGCTTGCATCTGTGTGTCTAATTTTGTGCTATAATAACTGGTTTCTAATATTCAGGATTTCATTTTTGCTTTTGTAACTCTGTAATACCCTGACCCAGAGCTGCATTTCACATACTTTAATTTTAATTTATAAAGAGTTTAATAATGAGCAGTATTGGTTCTACTTCATGTTGTGTAGGTCTGCTGGAATCCTTGAGGACTCAAATCCCCAGAACGCTCTGCATCTTCGCAATACTAACCAAGATTGTTGCTTAGCAACTGAGACAAGCAAGAGTGAAATAAATCATAGTAACTCTTTAATTCAGTATTATTTGTGATTTCATTCAGGCTACACCTGAAACTGCCCTTAGTAACTAATCTTTGGTAATATTTAAAGCCAGACATAAACTCCATCACACAGCCTGGGAGTGCTCTAATTACCAAACGTAATGTTCGCTTCTTTTCTTAGGATCATATTACCTTTAACACATTTTTGCATACTCTGCATAGCATGTCCATGTGCAATTAGTTCAGTAGCTGACACTCTTAGTACTTAATGTATTCTATGCTGGTTCTGTGAAGTTATTGTGGTAATGGCACAGGAACTACAACTGAAGGCAACTGAGTGCAAAAAACTAAGAAGGGAAGTGACCACAACAGGTAGATAAATGTTCACAACTTACAGAAAGAAGACAGAAACTCACTGAAAAAGATATAGACGACCATGAATGGTTTGCTGATGCAAACTTTGTCACTGTGTGTTTGAGACATGGATGCCATGAAATTCACCTTGAGAATGAAGGTCTAGAGGTGAATATTGGAGTCCATGTCGAGAACACTTAATATTAGGTTTAGCATTGGTGAACTGCTCATAATTCTTTGTAGTGCATGGAGATTTAAATACTCCATGTACTGCAAGCTACAGTAAAAATGAAAAAAAAAAAGTAGTTTTACTGGTTTTCAAAGTCGTAAAACACTCAGCAAGCACTTTCAGAAAGGTAGTGTAACACAGTTCCTTATGTTTACATTCAACTTCTATGTCTCTCAACTGTCCAGATTTTTGCAGAACATCCAGATTTTTGCCTCATATTTCTTGTGTTCTTCATAAAACCCCTGTTTTTTTGGACAAATTACTGAAGACTGAAGACACTAAATAATGGCATACATTTAGTTTTCAGACTTTGTATCCTTCAGAAAATAAGGCAAACACACACATCTTGATATTCTGGTAACTTTCTAAGTTAGCACAGGAAGTCAAGGGCATGTAACCAATGGACAGTAGGCAGAAACAAATCTTTCATTCTGCCACTGTCGTGTACTGGCAGATTTTACTGACTAACCCAAGACCGGACCTTAAAACTTTAGCAGGGGGTGCTTAACATTTGTTAAGGTCGGGTTTTGCACCACTCTAGAACTTATTTGTCTTTTTCCAGATACTGGAGCGTAAGCGCATTCCATGCACTTTATACTAATTTTTACAAATGTCTGTGCAGTTATAGCTCACAATTATATTGATCTCATGGTTAGAAATCATCTTGCTGGCATACCTGACACACACCTATCTGTTAAACAAAGTACACAGAAGTAAAAAAAATAATGGTGACAATGGTACTGTAGTGAATACTTACATTTTAGCTGCTCATATTGACATGTCATATAAATTGAACTAAAATAATTACATAACTGGAATTCCCACTATTACAAAAAGTAGCAAGAAAAAAACATCCTGTAATAACCAAGTAGTTCATTTAGGTGGTTACTTTTCTTGTTAATGTGGTACTAAAAGAAGTTATACATTAGGTTTTAGAACACTCTGAGTTTTTGCCTCTCATTAGGATAAGTACTGAGGCAATGAAGAAGTGACTGCTCTTGTCCCTTCCAATCTTGTTGCGAGAAACATCTGACAGCAGTTCATTGTGAAGGATATTGACTGATCAGCTTGTTCTGACTTTTCTCATATCTCATCCCTAAACTGATATATAAACATACTAGTCAAGGCTGTAGCAAAAATGCACAATAAATTTCTGTTACTAGTGTACAACGATTGGGTATTGCCTGCAATGCTCTATTAACAACCCAAACACACTTGAAAGTTACTAGATGATTTAGAGTATCAGAATAAAGATGGAAAAGATAATTGTCTGAGACAGTCTGAGGTAAGAGTGATATTTTAAAAAATGAAGATGTGCACAAGAATGATAAGTGAAGAAAGCCTAAGAGGCGGCCAGGAAAATGTCACATAGGCTGTTTGCTTTATTTTATTTTATTTTATGTCACATTACCTTACCAGGTCTCAGTGGAGCATTTACAGACACAGGCTGGTTGAGTGTATTACAATATAAATAAGAGATACAGTTATATACAGTATAATACAGAGATACATATCTGTGCAAACTTTAGAGATCTATACAACATTTATGCATGACAAATTGATAGGCAAGTTACAGCCAAGGTATATAAAAGAACAAGCAATGTATATGCTGTGATTTAGGATTCTATTTAACCCCAAGATTAAAAAAAACGGCTGCATACAGCTCACTGCTATTTAACTTGTCTGTGCAATGCCAAAGAAAATCAGTGCTAGAAGAGAAATGTATTAAATTTCCTGCTCATGGTTTCAGCTGGGAAGCAGGAAAGCCACAAAGCACCTATGTTGTGGCTGCAGAGAAGTAGAAGCATAAGTAGTGAGCCTTGACAAAGCTCTGCGAGATCCCACATGCACAGTAATGACAGGAGAGAAGACTAATGTGGAAGCCTTAAAGGGCCATGCTTTATATGTGCTGATCTGTTTTTTTTTTTTGCAAAAATAAAGGCTAGAAATGGAATTATAAGAAAGTAATGAAAATGGGGAAGCATGCAGAGGGTAGAACATAATGTGAAAACCTGGGGAATGTACAGGATGAAGGTGAGGAAACATTTATTTTTTGTGTCAGGAGACCATTATCTATCTTTTTCAAGAGAAGGAAAGCTGGGGAAGGTAGTAAGGGAAGTAACAGGAAAGTAAGAAACTAGGTTAGGTAGCAGAGGCACACAAACATGCACACATAAGACACAGTGGAGAAAGAGAAATCAGACATAGTGGAAAGATAATGGAGACAGGGAGAATGAGTCAACAAACAAGTGTCAGCATAGACACAAATGGAAAGGGATAACACCAATATGGCAGATAGGATGGGTTTGTGTAGCTGTAGTCTCTGCCAGACATGATGCAGTACAAGCCTATTTGCCAACCTGCGCTCCCTTACCACTGGGATCTTTTTTTAATGAAGAAGTTAGTGAAGGGCAAAGACTCTACTCTATGAATTGCCGGAGGAGATTTTCCATCTAGCTGATGTGGGCATTTACCTCCTGTCAATTAGTCCCCCCATGCCTTCCCGCTGTCAATTGGTGACAACACTGTCACTTCCACTGGCACTGCTGCAGTTGGGAGAGCAGCATCATCCCTTGCAGGGCTGGCTGTGGTGACCAGTACAGGTGCTGCATGAGGTTTGGAGGTGACTGTGGCAGCTTGGGACTCAGATGTTGTAGGTGTTGCTGATGATGATGTCACTGCCACTGATAGCAGGCAGACAGGCCTTGCTGGAATAATGGCTACGGGGTGCAATGCTGTTACATAAAATTATAAAATAAATCGAGGAAGAAACAAAATAATAAAAACAAAACAAAAGAGAGAGACGTACAGATACAATGAAAAACTGCAGGTAAGACATATTCCTGCTCTATGTCATTCATACATACTATAATTGAATGAATAAGAAACATCATCTCCAAAGTAACAATGATGTTAGATGATGTTAGCCTATGGAGGAATTGAACCTCAACCATCACTACATGCATTTCCAAAGTATCTGCTTTAATGTGTGTTACTACTTTTGTCAGCAGACTGAAGCTTGCAGTCAAACAGACAGTAATGTTGTGTGTAAGTTCACGTCTTACCTACATTTGATAAACAATGTTAGAAGTACTACAGATAACAGAAGAAAAGCTCAATCCCTGAGGTACCAATGATAACAAAGGGGGCAGGGTGGGATTTAACCCATAGGCATCATCCCATTTAAACTAAAAGACAATGCTTTAACATGTACAATATACCTAAAGTACTCCATCAAACACATAGTAATCGTGTGTGTCAGACAAAGAAACACTTAAGGAGAAAACATGGAGCATGCACAAAAGTTTAAATGGCAATGTTGTGAGTAGCTTACTCAGAATGACAGGAAACATGCATATAAACTTCCTATGGATGGCACAATACACACCCAAAGGTGAGGAAGCAAACCCACAGCCAACAGCATGTGCAGTCTCTTAAGTCATTGCCTCTGTGTGCTGAGTAAATTGCACAACTAGATGGAAATTTGAAAGTAAGCATGCAGTAATGTCATCAGGCTAGGCATAGTGACAAAGCAGGTATATGACAGAAATGTACTGATGTTAACAGATATTTGTACATCAGCTGTTATAACTGTTGTACTCAAAAGTACAATAGACACCAAGCCAAAAGTAACTACTAATATCATGATAGCACTGGAATGTGGGAATTTAACCTACTGGCATCTTAACACTCATTTTGAAAGCAACAGCTTAATATGTTGAGATAATAACACAATCCCATGAAATCATGCATCCAAACACATAAATATCATCGACCATTTTTACTTCTAACTCAAAACTATTGAACGTAGCACTGCAGTGCCAATATGGTATAAAACCTATATTGTGTCAAACTACAGCTGCTGACTGTATTGTTAAAATTGACACCTCCACTATACATAACATGTGAATAACCCCATCACTCTTTGAGGCACTCTGTTCTCCTCTGGTGTAACTGTTATTCTATGTAAAAGTTTCAGTGGTCATGCAAAGAGAAATGGGAGTGTGTTATTTATGTGGATGCCACAGACTGGCCTACCATATGTGGAGGTAAATCAAGGACTGCTTACAGGACATAGGTGGTAGAAAAGCTGACTCTAGCCTCAACATCCCAACGGACCAGGAAGAAGTCATGCTGTCACCTTTCTAGTAATTATAGTGGGGAATAACATTGTTCCCCCACTCAAGGGATCTCAGTACCACATGTCACTCCCTGGAACAAACTATTCCAGTCCTCTACCTTGTACTGAGGATCTTTAGAACCCTTTTCTGGAAGTCTCTGACTATAATTATGATATGACAAGTGGAGAAAAATCTTTGCTTCCTTTGTGCACCACCTTTGTGCTCCAAAACCAATGCTGCCTTCTCCTTCTGTTGTCATGTTTCATTAGGTGAGAAATTGCAGAGAAAAATGGCAGGCAATTTGTAGTCACACCTGTTTTCATGTGTGCCAAGTGCTGTGCAATGAAGTGTGGTTCATTTACAGGGCTGATGGCAGGACAACTCAGTATATGTAATATCTGAACATTGCAATTTGATGTGTGAAACATCACATCCCAGTATCTGTGTAAATACTATTATTAAACTGTGCATTATAGCACCTCCCATTATAGTATGTCATGTAGAATTACAAATATCCTGTCATAAGCTGAACTGTGCATGCCCACAGGTTCAAGGTGTATGCATGATGTAGGGTGGACCATAGTTAAAGTCTGACCAGTCAGCATGAAGTAGAAATTGAAGGATTTAGAACCAGTACAGTGTTGAAGCCTCATTTGCATAATTACTATATTCAGGCCCCCACATTTGCTTGATATACATGAGAGGGAAGTCACTGAGTCCCTTTGCTTTATGGAAGAACACATAGATCCGCAAGTTTGAATTTTGTAACAGGTACATATAACCAAACTTGATTCTAACAGAGCACCTTCTTTACCTTTACCAAGGCTCTAACTTTTTCAGGTGCATTTATGCAGAGTCTGTTCATTGATAGTTACTTTGATAATTCCCCAGAGCTAAAGATGGGTCAATACTTTCATAGGTTATAGAACAATAGTTTGATAAGAGGAGAATTGCTATGATATGTAATTGCTGTGCTGTATGATTGTAAGCATAAAGAGAAACATGCCAGGGGGTGTGACCAAGATGGTAAGCATTTATTTGTTTATTTATTGACATTTGTTAACCGGGTTAGTACAACTGAGCCAGGGGCCCATTTTCGGTGGAGACACAAGGAGAAAAGCTCCAGAAATAATGCAAGTAATTATGATATTTACAAAATATTAAAGTAGGGTCACAGAAATATAGTACAAGTCAAAAATTTGTACACAGTAGTACAAAACAGTTAGCAGTTAACAGCACTGTTTTTTTTATCTCTGCTTCATTTTAACATGTCTGACAGTATTTTTACTAAAAGAACTCAGATAGAACATTTCAATATTTATAGTTGAACACCTGCTGAAAGATTTACTACAAAAAAAACAAGTTTGAAACTCTTTTAATTGCTTTTTCCTGTTAAGAAAACTAGAAAGAACTAATTATCTCAGAATTAACCACTCTAAGCCCCTTGTACAGGACAGTGCAATGAAAAAAAAGACTTACAGGCTATACTAGGCCATATCAATGAGTTATCGGTCAAGAAAGATAAATTAGAAAGGAAAATGGACAATTTTAAAAGGAATGTAATAAACAAGTTGAAGTGCCAAGTGAATCCCTTAAACAACAATCATCACAAATCTCAATTATAGAAGAGGCAATGTATGATTTTGATGGAAGATTATTTGAAAGTGAGAATAACACTAAATTTCTTCTGAAACAAAAGAATTTATTCTAGGAAAGAAATAGAAGACTTAGCAACAGATCTAGAAGGAATAACATCAGGATTTACGGTATTTCTGAAAAAGAAGAGGGAGACAGTATGATTCAATTCCTTAATACCTGGCTGTCTAAAACTTTGAACCTGCCTGAAACATTTTCCTTTGGCATTGAAAGGTCACATATGTCACTTTCCAACTTATCTTAACAAAAAAAAAAAAAAAAAGCACACCTTTACCAAGGTCAGTGTTAGTAAGATTTTTCTGAAGTCAAGATAAGGATTTAGTCTTAAAAGCTACAGGGACTAAGTATCCAGTTAAAATTAAAGGAATAGTATAAGATTTAACAATGACAATTCAACATTAGTGATGTCAGAGAGACAAGCATGTGTGCCACTTGTTAAAGGCTTAAAGAAAAACAATATTAAAGAACAAATCTTTGTTTGCATCAAAAATAAGGATTCTCCTTCCAGAAGTAAAGACGATTTTTAACACCTTGGAAGATGCAGTGACTTTATACAGAAAAATAAAATCCTAGAAAAAACAGAAGGAATGGACTAAAATCTATCAACTTCTTTGAAGTGAAATGCAACAAAAGATGATTGGTTAATAAAAGACACAAAACAGTAAAAACTGAAGGACAAATGAAAATCAATATACTTCATGGTTCAAGAAGAACCTGGACGACTGGATGGGGCACCATAAATTCTTAATGGGGCTAGAGCCCACAACACTCCTAGACATGGGCAGTCATCACTAAATGCAATACTGAGTATTGACTAATATTTCTGTGGTATTACATTGGGATGAAACAGCTAGGTTTAAAATGATCTCTGGGTCAATAGCCTAGTAATCTCCTATGATCCTATGAATTCTAATTAATTTAAAGAAGCACTCGAATACTTATGAACACCTACTGTATATTATTTTTTACAAGGTAAATCATTTTTTTCTTTTCCTACTTCAAATGGTTACCAGTTCCATTTTTAAAATGTCAAGAGTTTGAGTCTTTTAGCTATATATGCAATTAAAGCCACTTATTTTTAATTCAAAGTTTAAAAGGTTGAACTATTCATTTTATTAAAAGTTAATCATTATTATGATGAAACTTAAGTTACGTGGCACACTTTCTGATATCTTGGCATAGTTGAGTAATGTGCTATTAAATATAATACAAGTTGCAAAAATAAAACTAAAGAGGCATGCTAAGTTGCATGGTGGGTTCTTAAAATGTTCCAGTAGTGTGCTACTGATAGTATACTTGACACACGATAGCACACAGGAAAGACATGCTATGTTATAAACAAAGTATAAAAATATAACATTTTGCATATATAAAAAATATTATTGGAATTATATCAAATAATTAGAGTAATAATCACACTTCTACAAGTTAAACCTGGATCACACATAACTGTCATTCTTTTACTGCAAGTTTATATGCTGTGTCTCCTTTAAATAGTGATGGCCAGCTTTATATTAAACATCTCATACAAATAATGCTTACTGAATCATTAAATGTATTTATTTAAATATAATAGCTTTTTAGTGGTTAAAATACTTCGAAATGTGTTTTTTAATGGTTTGGAAGAGTTAGAAGGATTGATTTGTAATGCTGAGGTGGCTTGGATTGACTTGTGAATGTTTTTATGTGAATTGTAACTGATGGACTATTCATTTTCAAGCCCTTATCATGAAAACCAGCTTGAAACAATTTAAAGTCATAAGCGTTTCTGTGATGCTGTGGGAATTCTGAAAATTCTAAGAACTGTCCAGGTTACTTCTTCCTTCTAAAAGTAAATAATCATAATATTTTGAACCATATGCTAAGATGTCAAAGAATAGAAGTTAGATAATAAAAGATAGTGAATTGCATTCTGCACCAGTGTTAGTTATTACATAGTTCTTAATGCTTGCTACTGATAGTATACTTGACATGCAGTAGCACCCAGGAAAGTTATGCTATAAACAAAGTATAAAAATATAGTGTCTTACATATATAAAAGTTATTATTGGAATGTTATCACATAATTAGAGTAACTGTCACACTTTCACAATTTAAACCTAGATCATACATAACTGTAATTCTTTTAATGCAATTTTATATATTATGTCTCCCTTAAAATGACAGTATGCTTTATATTAAACATCTCATACAAATACCAAATCATTACATGTTATTACTTTAAATACAATAGCCTTTTAGTGGTTAACATACTTTGAAATTTGTTTGAGTGGTTTGGAATGGCTTGGGGGATTGCTGTATAATGTAGAGGTGGCTTAGATTCACTCATGAATGTTTTTGTGTGAATTGCAGCTGATAAACTGTTCATTTTCAATCCCTTGCCATGAGGACCAGCTTGAATCACCTTAATTGGAGTCATGAGTACTTTTGTGATGCTGTGAGAGTTATGAAAATTCTAAGAATTGTCCAGGTTACTTCTTCCAGTCTAAAAGTATGTAATCAAATTATTTTGAATCATATGCTAAGATGTCAATGAATACAAGTTAGATAATATGCAAAAGAAATTGAATTACATTCTAAGCCAATGTCAGTTATTAAATAGTTCTGAATGCTTGGAGTATACCAGAAGAATAGTTTATATACTAGCCTACAGAAAGACACTTCTGAAAAAAAAAGGATTGTGTTTCTCTGTTATTGTCTCCTTTAATGATAATAAAATGTAATATCTCAGAACAATTTATTATGGAAACTTTGAATCTTAAAAGGGAAAATTTCTTTAGATGTTTTTCAGATACTATTAGACATAACATTTAAGGAAAACATAGGACTGATTTTAATAGTAGTACTAGATTATAGAGTATCAAATATATAAGGTTAAATATAAATGTTCTATTATATGATATTCTACACTGGGATTATAGCTAAAATATAAAACTTAGGAATATAGTAATAGTAATAGTACAATACAGTATACAAACAGACATAGAAAGAGATCAGAATAAGTAAATATGCATTTAGTTAAATAATATAAACATGTCTTCACAGGTGGGAGGTTGGTCTAGTGTTTAAGGTGTTCACCTTATAGGCACAAGGTACAGGGATTGATCCCCACATGAGGTAATTGGATGGGCTTGGCATGGCCTACAAGGACAGTTAGCCTAGTGCTAATGTATGAACTTATAATCCTATGAACAACTTTACTCATAGTAAACAAAATAGAAAAAATATAAATCATCTGACCTATACTTTGAAAATAGCAACTTACTTCATCCCCATATTAAACTAGGCAGATAATGTGAGGTACAGGGAAAGATGATCATAAAGGTATTAATTCTGGTCAACTTATAATAAAGATTCTGAACACCTGTTTAACTTTTGTTATTCATAATAACTCACTGACAGGCTTTTTTAAGATGATGCATACTAAAAATATGAGACACATTAACACGAATCAGAAGCATGAGCTAAGCTTTATTAGTCTAATGGAGAGTTTTAGAGGTAGTTTCTTTGTCTTTTTCAACAAACTAAGAATACATTATTCCATAGTAGAATGTTTTAGGGTTATATCATTTGGTAATTTTTTATTTGTTTCAAAAATTTTGCCACTTGCTGTATATTTCATACTGTTATATATATATAACATATATAATATGTTATGTACATAAATGTGGTTTCATTATGCCTGTGTTTTTTTCTCTGTTATATAAATGTCTGATTTAAAATGCATTCTATTAACATTAATGAGTAATCCAGCAAAGAGGGGGAGTCTGTTAAAATACTTGCAATTAAAAGCTGAAATAGTATTTCTACAGGAAACACATTCACTTAGTAAAGATGTAAATAAGCTTTTATTAAAGAATTATTTGGCTTTAGCAGGTTTTGGAATTCGAGCTAAAAGAAGAGGTACCCTCATTCTATGGAAGAACTCACCAGTAATGCCTAAAGTAAAAGATACCTATGTTAATAAAAATGCTATTTTAAGCATTGTTATAACTGAGTGGAACAGAAAACTACATATTTTGGTGAACTCTAACTGGATTGCAGGGTTTGGAGCTAAAGATGCAAAAGATTATTTAAACACTATAGCTTATTACATGAAAGGTGAAGTCATAATGGCTGGTGATTTTATTTGTATTTTATCAGACAAAGATTCCACTGCAGATAGAAAGCTGAGAATCACATCTTCAGACACAAACTTAACACATTTTTCAACTCTAATTAATTTAAAGGATTTATATATGAGCTAAGGAAAACAAACTAACTTCAATTTACCCATTATTCATATAGACATGGAACACAAACAAATATTGATAAAAGTTTTGTCTCAAACAAGCTGTTATCACATATCAGAGAAGTTTCAATAGTTTTATGTCCATTATTGGACCATAATGCTATAATCTTTAATATTATTTTGAAAATTGACAATTTAATACATCAAAGGAGATTACCAGTGTACATTATTAAAATAAAAGGATTCAAGGATTAGTATGTTAAAGATATCAAACATTTATTTAAAAATAAGCATGAATGGTGAAGTATCTGACATTGTCCTGTGGGACTCACTAAAAGCTTACTTAAATGGACGAGTTACAAGCTGGTATATTAGCAAAACAAGAGAATGGGACAAAGATTTAATATACTACAAGCCAAAATAGATACACTAAAGTTAAATTTAAAACCAAATGACATTATTAGTCAGTCTGAACTTAAAAATTTTAATACAAAATATGTTGAAATTCTAAATCATAAAGTTTCAGTAAACCTGGAAAAACTTAAACTTCAGGCATATTCAGTAAACTCTTTAAACTTGCATAAACTTGCTCTTAGATCAAGGAAAATGAATAAACTAAATCATATCAAAGAAATTATAACGCACAGGTATTCTTGAAGGCTTTAAAATATTTTATGAAAATATAAATAATAATAATACAAATAACCTAAATAATGATTACATAGGTGAAACTTTTCTAATTGAAAATATAAATGATAAAATAACAAGCAAACAAATAAAAAATAACAACATTTATTTTAACAGAAATAAAAAAATAAAAAAGTTAAAAAAAATAATAAGGTGCCAGGCTTAGATGCTCTTATACCAGAACTATATAAAATACTACTGGATAATGCTGTTAAAATATTTGATAAGGTCTATAGAGAAATAAAAACACCTGCTTAAGTCCTCCATCATGGAAATATTCCCTTATATCACCTATTTTAAAACAACATAAGAATCCTACAAAGTGCTCATCATACAGACCTATTTCACTTTTAAATGTGGACTTTAAGATGTTCGTGTCTATTTTAGCTAACAGAATTAATCTACTTATACCTAAACTACAAACAAAAAGTCCCCAAAGCAACGAGAATGCAAGTCACAAATAAGCAACAACAAGATCCCCAGTAGAAGGCAAATGCTGATAAAATAGTCAATTCACACTGAAAATGCTCAGAAAATAACAAAGATTTATTAAAACAGACGTGAGTGCTTTTGCAGTAGTAGACACTGCTTCATCAGACAACAAATAAAATAAAATCAGCCACTTATATATAAAAATACAAAATCTCTTGACCAATCTTAGCTGTAAAAATTCCCTCCAAAAGCATTAATTAAAACAAATACAAATTGAAACATACATCATTACAGCAACAAGCACATCAAAAGTGCAGTATATACAGTTAACAACTATACAATGATGTAAACTGGAAGGCATATCTAAATACAATTTGATACATTTTTAATACATTTTTATGTACTTCATAATAAATCATAAAAACATATGTAAATAAAAATGGTCTAAGTATAAAAACACATTTATTTTATTTTAACTTTCTAGATCTTAACACAGGCTTAAGAGGGACACTAACATTCAGGCCAAGACCTCTATGTGACCCTAGCCTTAAGATCCATTGTAGTTCAATTTCCACTGTTTTATTTATAGTGTCTCCCTTCCTCACATTCAGCCTACCACATGTAGGACCTGAAAAACAAAAGTATGTTGGATGGCTGCTTGATTAGTGTGTTTAGAAAGGACACTACACTCCAACCTCTTCTTGGTACAATACAGGTGGTCTCTCAGCCTTTCTTTCAAATGTCGGTTTGTTTTTCCAACATAGAATCTGAAACAGATAACACAGTGTGTTACATATACCAAATTCATGGTATTGCAATCCACCTTGGCCCGTATTTGCCACAGGCAACCAGTACCAGGATGTTTAAAGTATCCAGACTCATCCACATATTCACAGTATGCACAAACACCACACCTCCGAGTCCACCCCAATTAGAAATGGTATTAGTAAACAGCCCGGGGTAGCACAGCTGTTGTTTCAGATTATTTTTGTTCCTATATATAAATCTTGGTTTAGGACCTACAAATTTTGATATTTTATCATCCACCTGTAAGATGGACCAATATTTATGAAAAATACCCTTAATCATATTCAGATCCTGCATATATGGAAGCACAAGTGGAATCTCATATGGTATAGTGTCATGCACTAAAGGTACTGGCACCTGTTCAGAAAAAAAGGGCCTAGCCCATCCTTTCCTCTCATTCAACACCATCTGTCTAGCCTTAACAATTTCAGTCTGACTATACCCTCTGGCTTCAAATGCTTTACTGAGGGAATTTAACTCAACATGAAAATCCTGCTCATTACAGGACAGGGGAGATATTCTCATTGCTTGTCCAGTTACTATGTTGGAAAACACATGTACAGGATGCATACTATCCCTATGAAGAAAGGTTGGACGATAAAAGTCCTTCCTGTGTACCTGAGTACACCACCTTCAATCCTTCCTGAATACAGTAACATCCAAATAATTGATAGATCGAACAGACTTGCACATAGTAAATCTAAGAAAGCTACTAGTCTTATTGAGATCATTAAAAAACCTCATTAGCTCATCATCGATAAAACATAATATTAGATTCCCTTCCTTTCAAAACATGCTGTTGCTCCCACTCAACCATGACAAGATTGGCATACAAGTTGGCACAACTCATGCCCATCGCCACACCTGATACCTGCCAATAGCATTTCTTTCCAAACATGAACACGTTATTATCCAACACTAATTCGAGCAACAAGCATAAAAAATCAACATGACTTGGAGAAAATTTACAAGACCTAAGCAAAACTTGTTTAACCATACAAATACCCTCCTGATTTGGCATAGAGGTAAATAGAGAGACAACATCAAGGGTCACCAGTATATCTAAAGTTGACACTGTATTGTCAGTAGTGGCCTTATACAAATCATGTAAAAAATGTTCAGTATCTTTAAGGACCACAGGAAATTCCTTAGGTACTTCCCTCAACTGTGAATCCAAAAATATAGAAATTGATTCGGTGGCCCAACCACCACCAGCTACTATCGGTCTAAAAGGAGGATACACAGGATTCTTATGTATCTTGGGTAGACCATGAAGCTGGGGTATTAGGGGTGCATCAACTTTGAAATACTCAAACAATTCCTGTGTCATAAGACCCATACAGAAGCATTAATTTAGAGAATTCAGAATACTGGTATATATACCTGGAGCAACATTTACATCAACAATTCAATAAGTTGTAGCCTGCAGCATACCTGAGATTGTTGCATAATAGCAATCTACATCTAGCACAACCACAGGGCCACCTTTGTCAACTAGGCGAATGACAATGTCTCTATTCAGTTGTGAGTCCTTAAGTGCATGTTGTTCAGCTCTAGTTAAATTAGTGTCATATTTATACACATTCATTGCATTAAACTTATTGTAGACATCCTTTTCACAAGCTTGCAAAAAGACTTCTACATTATGTGGTAAATTAGGTACAAATGTGCTCGGCTTATGAAACTCAGGTTTAGAAAAAGTCCTTTCACCACAAAACATTGCTTTCAAAGCTACATTGCGTACAAAAAGCCGTAGTTCTATCAAACATTCACTTAAGTCTGTTTTAGTAGAAGGTATGAAATCTAAGCTCTTCTGCAACAACGAGCGTTCAGCAGGTTTCAATACCTACCGTGATGCATTCCAAATTAGTCCGTTTGATTCAAGCCCCACATTTTCCTGAGAGTCTGAGTTTGACCTGTGCCAGGTGGATCCTTCCTTTTCTGCCCACCCCTCAAGCCTTTGTGATCCATCTACCCTGTCCTGCGATGACGAAATGGTAAGGGGAGCATAGGAAAAACCTGGTCCTTAGCCATGGAAATAATCTTATGCTGTACTACTGGTACAGCTTCAGAAACAACCATAGCCTTTTCAAAGCCAGAAATCAGAGGTGGTTCTATGGGAGGAGTAGAAAACACAGTACTGGTCATTTCTGGAGAAGAAACAGTTCCTGGTTGAATCACATTGGTAGAAAGTGTGGTTCCTTCTTTGGGACTGGTCACTTCTATCAAAGTTGCAGGTAGATTGGTCAGAGTAGCTGCCGACTGCTCATGTACCCTTGGCCAAGTGAATACATGCTGATGCTGAAAGTCATACACATCCCTGGCTAATTTCTTTTTCTTTTGAGAAATCAGCCTTCTTTCATAAGAATTGACCTTGTCCACCAGCTCATTCAAATAAAGATTTGCTCTCTCATCATCTGACGCTTTAGATAACTCCCACTGATTTACTATGATTTGCTCTCTTAACTCATTCTCGACAGGAAGAAAGAAGTCAATCAACAGTTTAAGATACGCCCTGTTGGTTTCAAGGTTAATTTGCTGCCACTGAGCTAGCAAAGTGGGGTAGGTATCACCATAAGTAGGCATATTTAATACCCTTAAACCCCTAGGTATCACAGCCAGGCTCAAAAATGCTTCAGAATGGAAGCTCTGACATTGAAGGTGCTTAAACTTGTAGATATCATTTTCGATGTTACACCTCAGTTCACGTACCTTGCTATCCATCCTATGTGCATCAGTAGGATCAATATATAAATTCAATGGCTCCCCCTGATGTAATGGGTTTGAAGAAACACTCATACAGCTGATTAGCCGATTACTGAGTGCAGTTTCACTCAAAAGCTGCATATTTCATTCCATATTTAGAATATTAAGTGCATTGCCTTCTGCCATTCTCATAAGCAAAACAAACAGCAAACAAAAAGTCCCTAAAGCAACGAGAATGTAAGTCAAAAATAATCAACAATAAGATCCCTAGTAGAAGGCAAATGAGGATAAAATAGTCAATTCACATTGAAAATACTCAGAAAATAACAAAGATTTACTAAAACAGACATGAGCACTTTCACAGTGGAAGACACTGCTTCATCAGACAACAAATAAAATAAAATCAGCCACTTATATATAAAAATACAAAATCTCTTGACCAATTATAGCTGCAAAAATTCCCTACAAAAGCATTAATTAAAACAAATACAAACTGAAACATACATCATTAAAGCAACAAGCACATCAAAAGTGCAATATATAGAATTAATAACAACTATACCATGATGTAAACTGGGAGGCATATCTAAATACAATTTGATACATTTTAATACATTTTCATGCATTTCATAATAAATCATAAAAACATATGTAAATAAAAATGGTCTAAGTATAAAAACACATTTATTTTATTTTAACTTTCTAGATCTTAACATAGGCTTAAGAGGGACACTATAATTCAGGCCAAGACCTCTATGTGACCCTAGCCTTAAGATCCATTGTAGTTTAATTCCTTCTGTTTTATTTACAATGTCTTCCTTCTCACATTCAGCCCTACCACATGTAGGACCTGGAAAACAAAAGTGTGTTGGATGCCCACATCTAATTGGGGTGGTACTCGGAGGTGTGGTGTTTGTGCATACTGTGAATATGTGGATGAGTCTGGATACTTTAAATATCCTGGTACTGGTCACATGTGGCAAATACGGGCCAAGGCAGATTGCCATACCATGAATTTGGTATATGTAGCACACTGTGTTATCTGTTTCAGATTCTATGTTGGAAAAACAAACAGACGTTTGAAAGAAAGGATGAGAAACCACCTGTATTGTACCAAGAAGGGCTTGGAGTGTAGTGCCCTTTCTAAACACACTATTCAAGCAGGCATCCAACATACTTTTGCTTTCCAGGTCCTGGAAAAGAATTCATTTGGCCGCTTTCGCTACTTTGCTTTTTTGGCAATGTAATGCGATCTCGGAGTTGGTATATTTAAGTAGGGGGGTGTGATGTAATGTTTTATATATTTTTTTTCTCGGAACAACGATTTTTTTCCCTTGGAAAAAAATCGCTGTTCTGAGGTTTTGACGTTGTAAGCTTTCACTTACATGGTGTCGATTATGTGTCGTTCGCTCTTCTGAGCGTGCGATAACATAATATAGACCCGTTATTAATTGTATATATTGCACTTTTGATATGCTTGTTGCTTTAATGATGTATGTTTCAATTTGTATTTGTTTTAATTAATGCTTTTGAAGGGAATTTTTGCAGCTATGATTTGTCAAGAGATTTTGTATTTTTATATATAAGTGGGTGATTTTATTTTATTTGTTGTCTGATGAAAAAGTATCAACCACTGCAAAAGCGCTCATGTCTGTTTTAATAAATCTTTGTTATCGTCTGAGTATTTTCAGTGTGAATTGACTATTTTGTCAGCATTTACCTTCTACTGGGGATCTTGTTGTTGTTTATACCTAAACTAATTAATAATGATCAAACTGTGTTTATTTTAAATAGTCAAGTGCAGGATAATATAATAAGTATACATACATTAATAGACTATGCAAATAAAAATAAAAAAAAAAACTTTCCATCATTAGTCTCAATTTAGATAAAGTGTTTGGCTCACATAATTGGTCATACCTGTTTAAAACACTTAAAAGTGTATAATTTCTCACCTGAGCTAATTCCATTAATGTCTAAGTTATACAATAACTCTTGTGCTTATATTAAAATGGGTTATTTTATTTCTAATTAATTTAAATTACAAAAAGGTACAATACAAAGCTGTTCTTTATCACCTTTACTTTTTGCGTTGGCTATAGAACCCTTTCTAATAGTATTAGATCCAATAAGAACATTAATGAGTCTCAAAATAAAATAAAAGTAGATTTCAAACTAAAGATTCAACTCTTTGCTGATATTTTACCAACAATAGGAAATATACCCCTGTATTTACAAAGCTCCATGCAAGAATAAGGCTATTCTTGCACGGAGAGGTTTATGTCCATTTAGGATAGCAGCACACCTTGCATATGCATAAAGGCACGCTGCTATCTAAACTAAAGGTACATGAACCAGGAGCGAATGCAGAAGCCATGTGTCAGCAGTGCCTGCACCAGAAACACGCCCCCATAGCACTGAAAGTGCCATACGGCACATTCTGACACAGATGAGTGTCAATCTATATAATATTAATGCCTGGCTCTAATATTATTTAGTAAATGAGTGTCCACAGACACTGAAATGTAAATATCTAACATTTTAGTGTCCGTGGACACTGAAAAAAAAAATAGAAAGCACAAACACCTGGAAGGCAGCAGCCTTTAAGTGCATACCCCCAAATGTATGCACTCTTGCCCTACATGCATGGAAGAAGTAGGGCAAGAGGAAAGGAATAAAAAATAGAAAAATGTAATAATATTTTTTTTTCATGAAATAAATCCGAAGTTTAAGTGCCGCCCAGCTTGTTTGCGCAGTGCACCGCTATGCTTAGCCTGGCTGAAATCCAAAAAATGATAGGCAGGTGCTACTGTGATAGAAAATGTCACAAAGCTGCTGTAGCATAGTAGTACTACCATGGTATTGCATGTAGAACATGCTTGGTTCAAATCCCCCACTACCAAATTATTTAATAAACTTTTAAGGAATGTGAATGATAAATGTCAATCATATGGCTCACGTATAGCACAGTAGGGGTGGGAATATGTAAAATATAAATGTAAACAATAATTTATAAATTTAATGAAAAAATAAATTTAAGCAATGATTTGCTAGTGTAAGCATTGCTTACCTGCTTTCAGCTCTGCTTAGCTGGTATAAGCATCGTTATGCAGATTTGCATGGAGCTAAGCATAGCTCAGCATATTAAAACTGTCCAATCACTAAAAAGTGTGGGAAAACTGCCCTATGTAAACCGCATAGGTGGGAATACAGCTGTAACCATTTGGGATTGCTCACAGCAGGACCAAAATGTCTAGTGTTGGTGAAGGTGTTTGCTTCCGAGCGCAACGTTGGGGCATCCAGGAGTCCAGGGTCATGGTTGGGCTCTTAGTTAAAAACCATGATGGCAGGCTGCTGCAGGGTCAGTACCAGGGCTCGCAGTACAAAGCCAAGACCTGGGACCAGACCTGGGACCAGCTTGCATGTGATCTCACCAGTGCCACTAGGATACCCCGGACTGGTGAGCAGGTATGTCATCACCATAATGACCTGAAGTAGAGGAGGGGTGCACTCTTGGACCAATGGATCCAAGAAGCCCGAGCGCAGGATGTTCCACCTGTCTGTAAGTATCCAGTTTTATGTATCTCTAAGTATGGAAAAAGTTCAACTTGTGACTGTGCAGGTGTGATTAATGTGTGCTGTCTCCCCATACAGCTGCTGCAGAGAGGTCCTAGAATGCGGAGGCTCATACCCAGTGACTAGTCCGGCTGCGTCAGCAGGATGGTGAGTACAGAATACCCCCTACTATTAGCAGTAAGAAATCAAAATTATATTAATGGTAGTACTGCCTGTATATATAATTGTGCTGTAAAAGTCAGGAATAAATGCCTGTGTCAGGCTGCCAGTGTTACAATGGAGTATTCCCAGCTGCTGTGTAATACAGATAATAGTAGCAAACAAGGTACAATATGCAGGAGAGGAATATTAGAATATGTATGAGTGTGTCTGAGTGAACCTGCCAAGAAAGTGCTATGTCAGGGCTACTGTAACAGTTAAAAATGAAAAACATTCCCCTGTGCAGATCATGCAGGAATAGTAATTGTGGATTTCTGAGTCATATACAGATATGTATGTCAAAACTAATAAAGGTGATACCAAACACTGGTGTGTGTCATCTCACTTGTATCTGATAAATAGATATGTCCTGCAGAATGCATTAACTGAGGTGAACTGATTTAGCACTGCTTGTCTGCATACTTTAGAATGGGCATGCCAAATAAATGGAAAAAAGCAACAGCACCTATTCCAATCAGAATATGTTTTACTTGTTTGTCTGCCAGCATTGTCCTGTGATAACCTTTCAATTTCAGCTGTATGTAGCTGTGAATGTACTGAAAAATGTATAAGGCTAACAGGTGCAGACTTAAAACCTACACTGTGTACTCAGCAATCTAAATTGCAGTATGCAGTTGTAAAACAGTCAAATGTGCAATCCAGCTAATGTGCACGTTTTGCAAACAGTAACACCAATGTCTGTTGTTTATGCATAATTTGTACTGAAAATGGGAAACAAATAATGCAACATATCATAATAAAAGTACTGTGCACAAAAATATGTACTAGAGAGAAATGTCACAAGCAGCACACAACACCTCCCCAGTAGCTCAGTCTGATAAGGACTAGGTCTGTAGTTCAATTTTGCACACACAAAGCACGTTTCGAATCCAGGGACCCCCACTAACATCTCAGTCTGGTTCTATAGTTGTAAATTGCAATCTGAATAGAAAAAATAATGTACTGCAACACATACATTTTCCATACAGGGCACACAGGTGATGAAATCTGAATAGAAATACTAGTATGATGTGTATGACTATGAAAGGTGTACAATTGCTGTGTTCATCAGCCACAGTCATGCAAATAGATGCAAGCTAGACATCCACACTCTGCAGTCTGGCCCAGACAAGCCCCTCAATTGTCACGCTGTCATGGATAGTTTCCCCAGTTGCCAAGAAACCTGCACAAAGAGAATGTCACAGTAGATGTATGTAAAAGGTACAACACACACTACAGGGCCTGCAACTAATTTTTGAATCTAAATAGAAATACTAGTATGATGTGTATAACTATGAAAGGTGTACAACTATTGTGTTAATCAGTCTCAGTAATACAAATAGATGCAAGCTAGACATCCACACTCTACAGTCTGGCCCAGACAAGCCCCTCAAGTGTCACACTGTCACATAGTTTCCTCAGTTGCCAAGAAACCTGCACACAGAGAATGTCACAGTAGATGTATGTGAAAGGCACAACAAACACTATAGGACCTGCAACTAATATGTGAAGCTGAAATACGTGTAGAAACAGCAATGTAATGTGCACACAGTTCGTCTGCACAGGCCCACAGGTAAAGAAACTGGTATAGAAACAGGTCTGATGTGTATAACTAAAATAAGGGTACAATTGCTCTGTTGATATCAACAGCTGTTGGTGTGCTGTAGCAGCCCCAGGGCCCAGGTAGAGTGTAAGTGTGGTCAGAATGTGGAGTAGTGAATTGTAGTGTACTGACAAATATACTTGATAGCAATTGTCAATTGAATCTGTTCCCTTCCACACCATTCAACTGATCCAGCCATCACACTGAAACCAACATGGGTATGTTCCTAAACAAACCTCTGCTGTTAGGACCGTTGTTCCATTTGGTTAATCATTGTTTAAACTGTGTGCATACTAATATCCCATGTTGAATAATCATCTTATTGCCTGCCTGACATACCACTAATTGGCATGTTGTTGCAACCCTGAATGCCATTCCATATATGCATGGGTTCTGTTTGCTATGGCACTGTTGTAATTGCACTGTTTTGGGTAAATGGGAATATCCATGCATGCTATTTTGACTAATGCTGTAATGTGTTGTGCATGACTAACCAATATTCATTGTTAATTTTCACACCATAGCACATATGGAAAGGCAGATCCCAGCGGAGCCACCTCTCCCACCCAACCTGGCCAAGGCACTGGGTCCCACCACATCTGGGACCCAACTCAGACCTCCCTCATCTGCTGGTTCTGCACCATCCTTGGGTGGACCTGCTGTAGGGGATGGGGCTCTCCCCACCCTGCAAGTGGGAGCAGTGAGGGCATTGTCACCCCAGACAAGATCTGTGGCATGGTGTGCAGTGTCCTCCAGACAGAGCTGGATGACCACCTGTGCCAGGTGGAGAGCAGGCTGTTGCAGCTAGAGGGGCAGGTGGCCCCTCCATCTCAGCCCCCAGCACAGCCACCTCTGGGACTGTGAAGGGGTAGTAGTGACTCCCACAGGTTGGGGACATCAGTGCCACTACTACCATCTGGGGGGGCTCATGAGCGTCAGATTCCCAACTACACTCCCCGTCAAGGTGTTTACCCCCCCATGTGTCATACACTGCCCTGTCTGCTGTCCTGTCTGTCTTGTCTGTCTGCAAATGCAACCTCTCCTACCAAACATCCCTCACCACACTTACCAATAATCTTTCCTTAACATCCCATTCTCACCTTAACAAAAAAAGGGCATCTGTCTCACAAAAAAAATCACGTCCCATACATAGCTCTGCATTTCACCCAGAGGCATGTATCCAGCACACAATCTAAACCTACCAATCATCCATATTGTATGATGTCCACACATCTCCCTGTAGAGTGTGTGGCTCCAAATTCTAAATTCCCCACATTAAAAGCTGCTGTTGCAGCCAAAAAAATGCAGAGCTGTGGTCCTTTCCTATACCTGCCCTGCACATCCCTACTTGTTTCTCCTCTTGCTTGTCCCTCTGCTTGCCCCAATTTCACCACTTTCCTATCTCCCTTTTTTTTAAATTAGTGTGGGATTAAGCAGCCGTAAGCAGCTGTAAGTGGGCGTAAGCATCACTTAGCTCCACGCAAACCCACACAAACCCACTTACAACTGCTTTAAAGTGCCTTAATCACTGTCTCCAACAGCCCCTGTTATGCCCAGCAACAAAATAAGCAGCCTTTGCATGTCTCAAACCCAGAACCCTGCACATTATAGCCAAAGTGATTGACCATTCAGCCATTTCACATATAAATAAATCTGATGTTTTCTTAAACATATCATCCAGCACAGTCATTCAATAGTAGGGGAAATGTATTTATATATGTAGATGTATGTATGTATGTATATATATATATATATATATATATATATATATATATATATATATATATATATATAATAAATACTTCTAGAACAAAATAAATGAAACATCAGAAATAAAACTCGCAGACACTAAACAGAACTTTTAAGCTTTCGCTCTTATTAGATGAAAGAGCTTCTTCAGAATAACTGAAACACATTCCATTTGTAGAATATATACTAAAGGGCAGCTGAAGTCACATGTAAGTACAGTAGCCAAAGAAACAAGAAAACCATTCCAAACAGTAACTAATGGATAAACTGTTGAATATTTAAACATTTAAAAATTCAAAAAAATACTGGTCATAGTGAATGTACTGCAATGAAATATGAAATTGAGAAACTTCCAAATGAGTATTCATATATATAAAATCTTAACATATGGATATGTATAGCTTTCAAATGAATATGTATATGTATTATCTTTTTACTTAATGTTTCCATCTGAGATCACATTTGATATTAACACTGTCATTAAGTCCAGGAAATACCTCTGAATTGAGAAGTAATTGCCATCTCAGTTCCTTCAATTCAAGGTACAACTCCCAGTTTCCAAAAAAACAATCTACCTTCTCTAGAACTAAAAAATAAAACTTATTAAAAGATGGACATGAAATGCTGTGTTTTGCTAAGGCATTGTTAAAGTTTCTGGCTCTAATAGCTCCCAAATGGTCCTTTATGCTGTCGGATAACTTTCTAGCAGTCTTTCCAATATAAAATGCAGAACAAAAATCACAAATACCAGCATAAACTACTCCTGTGGAATGACAGAAATAATGTTTGGTAAACTTAATAGTGTAGTTACAATGAGGAAAAGTGTATTGTGATCCTAATAATATGTATTGGCAAACAACACATTTGTTGCAGGAATGCATGCCAGGCTGTGTGTATAGAGACGGTGTTGTATTAATTAAAAAAGGTGCATCTCTATTTTCAAGTTTCATTCTAATAGTATTGGTTCTCTTATATGAAAAGAAGGAGACACACCAATAGCAGAAATCATAGACTGAGAATCTGCTAAACGATCCCAATTATTGGTAATAATGTTTCTAATATTAATCATGTTCCTGGAAATTGGTAATGGGAAACTAAGTGATCTGTTGGTGTCATAGGTATGGGAGACAGTCGTAGGTTTAAATCCAAGCAATAAGATAGGCAAATGTTTAATGTATCCATCAGATGCTATTTCATTATATACAGAATTTATCAGAGCTTCAGGATAATTTCTCTTCAGAAACATACATTTCAACAGTGCTGCATTAAACATGAAATCATCATCTAAGCTAACAATTCTAGAAATTCGTATAAACTGACTTTTAACAAGATTCTTTTTCATAAAGAATGGATGTGAGCTAGAAAAGTCTAACAGATTATTCTTGTACGTTTTCTTTCTATAAATGGTAGAATATACTGTTTTAGATTGTAAAATGGAGATTTTGGTATCAAGAAAAGAAATTGACAGACCACAGTCAGATACAATAAGATTTAAAAAAACAATACTTTTTTTCATGTCAGAGATAAATGTATCTAAAGACGTTTGGTTGCCCTTCCATGCAAAAATAGAACAGAATATATATAATATAATAGAAAATAGAATATTCCACGGTCTAATTATTTATTTATATATATATATATATATATATATATATATATATATATATATATATGTATACATATATATATATATTTATATAAACATATGTATATATATATATATATATATATATATATATATATATATATATATATATATATATATATATATATATATATATATATATATATAAATATCTATATACACACATATATACATATATATATATATATATATATATATATATATATATATATATATATGAAAAAAACACAGCAAATAAATATATGACCAAAGGCACAGTTAATGGGGGTGAGGGGGTCCAAAATAAGTACCTCTGGTAATTATAGATATCACCCCCTCCTCCACAGCTGAAGAAATCTGCCTTGCAACACAATAACCAACACTTGTAAGTTTCATACCCAGGACCCTACACAACAGTGCCACAAGAAGTTAACAGTAATCCATCTCAGCTGTACAATGTCAGGATGATATCAATAACATATCATGCAGGACAGTCTGTGTACCATAGGGAATGTACAATGTGGAAGCAGTAAACATTCCAGTGATACACACACACACACACACACACACACACACACACACACACACACACACACACACACACACACACACACACACACACACACACACACACACACACAGATACACACACACATATACACATATATATTTATATATATACATACATACATACATATATAGATATATATATATGTATATACACATATATATACACATATACATATATTACTACTTATAGATATGTATAAGAAGATATATATTTAGAAGGTGCACAGCATATCGAACAGCTAGTATTCCTACAGTTGCCACCTTTTAAAATGGCCAGTGTTTAATTCTTTCATACAAAAGACAATTATTGCATGAAACATATACCCACAGACAAGTCAAAGGATATGACAACACATATAAGTTTGCGTACATAGAAATGTTTATTTGTGTACTATTTCAGTTGTATATGCAATTTCATATAGGAGTTAGGTGTTTGAATACATAATAACTGAGTAATGCAACTCTCAAACAAAACATTTGATACAGTAATCTAAAAGCATAACATATGTTGCTGTCTAGGTTAAGGCCTTCAAGTAGTACAACAGTAAAAAAACACTGGCCTGGAAGATAACAATCAATCAACGCTAGTTATTTACAGATGTAGTTCAGCAGCCTCCAATTACACTCTGTACTCAACCCATAGGGGGAAAAGAATTACGTTATCACAATGAAAATGTATCTGTTACATAATGATTAACTTAAAACATCACTATCACACTGACAAACAGAACTGTCTGTAAGACAGTAAGCACTAGCCCACCACTGTCCCCATGGTGAAATGTATGAAAATGTACAGCCATATACCTTCATGTGTCTTACTACTGATATCCCTCATGTGTTGTAACAGCCTAAGTTAAAAACGGTGCATACCCCTCCCTCATAGAATGACTTATAAGGGCATATAACACTGTTACATACACTGACTTCTGGACTGTACAAGGTCACACACATTTTGTCCAGCTGTAGCCCTCATATATATGGACCCTACCCCACAATATGTGTGGGAGTCCACAGCATCACTGGAATGATAGCAGGAATGCCAGCACTAAATAATGATAGGCCACTACTTAACAACCTCTTTCTGCATGACATATGGACAAAGCCTGGTATACAGGTGGAGGACAGAGGATGGAACACAGGGCCATATTTGCAATATTGCTGTTATAAACTGTGAAAGTTGTTTGTGTTACAGGATTGGTTGCAACATATCCTTACC
>NC_056728.1:1054283028-1054285528 GCF_019279795.1 Protopterus annectens
CCTCACAGGTGGTGAGGTGGGTCGGGGTCCTTCCTGCTGGCAAACTGATGTTAGTGTCCATACCGACTCTGACAATGATGATATGTGTGTTGAGGCACAGGCAGGGTTATCAGGGGCTGAAGCTGTGCCATCATTTGACATCCCACTGTTATCTACCCCATCTCCACATGCAGTCACATTGCTCATACATACCCCACCACCAGTGGCCATAGATGAGGGACAGCTGGCATGTGGTGGCATGGGATAGGACAGTGTGGTGTCTATGGCATGTGTGTCTGGACACAGCAGTCATAGCTGGATGCCCGGCAAGGTACCACACAGGCAGATGTGTAGGGGTGCTTGTAGGAGGGCTGCTGGCCATCATGCCCCTGGCAGAAGTGCCAAATCTGGTGTCATCAGATGCATGTTTCAGGCCATCATGGCAGTGCAGGCACATATAGAACAGTATACCAGACAGGGTCTGAGGCTGCAGAGGGCTACTCATTCTGCTGTTATTGACAACATCCATGATCTTGCAGGTACCCACTGTTATTTTGCAGAGGTCCTGGATAGACGGTTGGGTGAGATGGTGGGAATCCTCGACCATGGAATGTCTGTGCTTGAGCATATGGTTGGAGTAGTGCAACAGCCACGTGGACATAGGCCAGCAACACCAACAGGTGGAGGTTGACGTGTACGTGCAAGAAGTCAGAGCCGCTCCTGTAGTGGCTGTACCAGCCCCAGCACTGCAGGCAGTGACGCAGTCCACACCACAACATAGCAGGCCATGTGCATGTGGCCTTGGCTGGTCCCAAGAGAGACCCGGATCCAGCAGACATATGTCATCATCAGGGGAGAGTACCATATCGTGGCTTGTACCTGGTGGCGCCCGTGGAACTATTGGCAGGCACAGTTCTCATGTCCATGGCCAGAGATGATGAACTACATACCCTGCCAGATATGGTCTGCAGCTGTCCAAAAACCCCTGTATATGGCAACCACATGGCAGAACTGTGTGCATGCATACACACGCACATCACCAACACAGCTAGGGCAATCCCATACCTGCACACACCACATCTGTAAAGCCCAATTAATAATGAAACCCCCTAACACACACACATGATGTCAAATTAATGGCTCAGCCTAGGTCTCTGGCAAACCCACAACACACCCTGTGCATATGATGATACCTGTGTGACATCCCTGTCATCCATATCATCGATGCAGGGACAAGCTAGTATGGTTCTGATGCACAGGGTGACTGTACTACAGTGTACCAATGTAATGCTGTGTAACATGTTTTCAGCACTAAAGTTTAATGCTTACATGTCAGGATGTGTAGCTGTCCAGCCATGATGCATTATATCTGTTATTAACACTGAGTGATTGTGGTCTCCATAATGTATTCCTTTTGTGTTGTAGCTGTCTATGTGTCAGCAGGATGTTGGTCTGTTGTTGTTTCCTACACAGGGTATGGCACTGTGGTGACACCTTGACTGTGCCATATCCTGGATACAGCTGAACACAAGTCACAGGTCTGTATAACAGTTACTGCATGTGCCACATGCCTGATAGGTCTGTGGGGTGTATACAGGTGAGTGCATGGTGGCTGATGGCTGATTTCAGCAGTGGACAATGGTAAGTGCACTGGGTGGTACACACCACATGCTTGTGTATAACGCACACATGCAGAGACTTTGGTGTTGATGCAATATACAGAGAATACTGTACACATGAATTTATGTACTTTTGCAAGGAACCCATTTCAGCCTATGTAATTCCACCAAAACAGAATAGGAGCAACATCACACTGGGAAATAATCAGCCTGCTAGTTTGTCATTGATGATGGTACTGGTAGGGTATATGTCCCCTTCCCCAATGTAGTGCAATCCTCAACTTGGTAAACATAGGTGTGCTGGTTTGGGTGGCACAGCCCTACCCTTTGGAGGGTGTGGGGTGGCGTAGAACCGCAGATAGTGTGACTGACAACTACTTAACCTGTTAACATGAACTGTACAGAATTACAGCCAACTAAGTGGGGGGAATACATTCAACAATAACCGCAATAATGGTGGCTGTGTTCACAAGATCAATACACAGCTATATATACCAACACCAGTATTGCTGTACAGATATACAGTGGGGTAGAAGGCATTTACACCTCTAGTACCAGTTTTGATGGAATGAATTTCCACAGGATGATACCTGTAGAATGTTATCATTTGCCAGTCAGTTCTCAGGCAGATGACCTCCAGGAACATGTATATTCTGCAAACTGAAGTAGATCCCTTCACATACATACATACACTCTTACTTGTCAACACTGGGACTAGAATCCCTACCTAGGTACTTATTGCTACTAATGTGTGTGGCCTTAATTGCACACACCACACAGCTTTTAAGATGAGGTGTGTTCCAGGTTACATGTTAAGTGAAGAACATCACCAGGCCTTGTACAGTATGGTAATGGGGGATGTACTGGTTGTTTATGAACAATACATAGTGTGACATACTGTC
>NC_056728.1:1054290528-1054408028 GCF_019279795.1 Protopterus annectens
TCATGAGCATCACTTCCAAAACTCAAGCTGCTGCCTAAGCACAGCAGGAGTACTTTTCCACATCCACCAGTGAGGGAATGAGAGAGACACACAGAGACAAAGTAAGAAAGGAAGGGAGTAGGAGAGTAAGAGCCAAACATGTTTGTGTATGATCCATGGGTGGAGAGTGGTATCTGGGCATTATGATGGTTGCCTGTATTGTGTACTAATCCATGCTGTCACATGGTAATTGCACATGGCTGTACACATTTATGGCTGAGGATTTTTGACTAGAATCTCTACAATGTTTGGAAAATGTTGGCCTTGTAATGTTGACAATGGGACACGTGGCTCCTCAGTATAATGATGTGATAAAACCCACACTGTAATGGACCTTGTCATTACGCAATCACCCACACAGGGCACTGATAACACACACAAACACATACTTACCAGTATTGAGTTTCAAACCCCTACCTTACTATGTATTGCTATTGAATTGTTATGCAGTTATTGCACTCAACACAGAGCTTACATGTTGGACAGCTGTCCAAAGGTATCTTTGAAGGTGAGTGACATCAGCAACAGTGATAAAGGGGGGATAAGGGAAGTGTAGTACATGTGACTGTCCACAAAAGCAGGTATCAAGGAAGACACGACCACACTCTCTCAGGAAATCACACACATTATCATAGTTGATAGGGTGAGGATAAGAACTCCTACCTAATTAGTTTGCTACAGTACAGTATTACGCAGTTATCACATGCACCACAGAGCTTATCAGACTGATATATGGCCAAAGGGTTTTTTCAAGGTGGCTGACATCAGAAGGTGTGCTACAGTAGGGCAATGGGAGGTGTAGTGAGTGTGAATGGCTTCAAAATAATTAATCTCCACACACACACAGACACACACACACACACACACACACACACACACACACACACACACACACACACACACACACTTGCCAGTATTGACACGCATTGGTTCATTGCTTCACAGGTGTGTAGTAGTTGACTGTGCCAGAAGGCTGTACAAGGCAGGCAAAGTGAATACCTTGGCATCAGGTCACATGACCATGGTCTCCAGTGTGGCTCAGGGGTGTAGTCCCTGGATTGGCCCACACAGGTGGGTATTGTATTCACCATCCAATCATCTGGGTTACTATTGTGGGCTGACCAGTGCTGTGCAATGCTTGCCATGTATGTGATCTATATTCCATAACATGGACAGTGTCTGGGTTGTGCACATGTCCCACATGCATGTTCTGTGATGTGTGGAAGTGTACTTGGGGTCTCTGGGGCATGTTGTGTGGGATGTGATGTGGCATTCCTCACCTCATGTGGTGAGACCTGGCTATGGAACGGAGGTCGTGCCTGCACCTACATTGACAGCATGATACAGGTATTCAGTGGAGTTAGTAACATCTGTCCATACAGGGCATGTGTATAAGTCATGATATTCCCTTTGTGGGTTACATTTGCAGACTCTACAGTTGTTGCAGGCATCCAGTGGGGAACATAACAAAGGACTACTGTAAGCACTTATTTGCTTATTTTAGGAATGGAACAGGGTGCCATGTCCTTTTACTTGCTGGATAACACACATTCAGTCATGAGATGTTACACATGACAGTACATTCTGATGTCAGTGCCAATGTTGTGGTAAACAGGCATGTAGTCCACTGCAATCACACCGTGGTTACTATCTGTTGCCAATATGCAGGGAACTAGCAGTATAGTGGTTGTTGCCTAGCCAAGTGTGTTTGTGTATGAGACATGGGTGGAGAGTGTTCTCTGAGTAATACAAGGGTTACCTATATTGTTCACCAATCCATAATGTCACATGTAGGGCTATGGATTGTCTACACAAGCCTCTCTGCTGTTTGACATCTGTTGTCCTTGTAAGGTCGACATTGTGACATATAGTAGGTCCTCAATATAATAATTTAGCAAAGCCCACCCTCCAATGCATCCTGTCATTACACAATCACAGCAACCTCTACACAGGATACTGATGACAAACACACACACACACTTGCCAGCACTGAGATTCAAACCCCTGTCTAACTATGCATTGCTACTACAGTGTACCACCTTTATTGCATGCGCCTGGAGCTTATTGACTGGATGTTATCCCAATATACTTCTAAGGTGAGGAACATCACTAGCCCTTCTAAATACTGGCATTGGGTGATGTAGTGGGTGAGAGATCCCAAAAATAATTTTACCCTAACACACATTTACATTTGCCAGGGGTGAGGTTCAAACCTCTATCTAACAACCTTTACAGAGCATTATGTTACACATTTACCACATGCACCACTGACCTGACATGGTATAAGCTTCACAACAGATACTTGTAAGGTGGATGACATCTGGAGGACTGCTAAAGTCAGGCTCTGAGATGTGTACTGGTTGTAAATAGGGACAAAATCTTTGAGGTACTCACACAAACACTTGCCTCAGATGAGATTCAAACCCATAGCTGTGTAGTTATTGCTACTACATTGTTCCGCATTTATGCATGGTCCACGAAGCTTATAAAGCTAGTCCTTCTCCAAAGGTATATTTCAAGGTAGATGACATCAGCAAGCTTGCTAAAGTAGGGCAATGGAAGGTGTAGTGACTGTGAATGGCCTCAAAAGCATTACTCTCTCTACACACACACACACACACACACACACACACACACACACACACACACACACACACACACACACACACACACACACACACAGTTGCCACATCTGAGAGTAGAACTCCTACCTAACTAGTATGTCACATTATAGCATTACACAGTTATTGCATAAGCCACGGATCTTATAGGGCTAGCCCTTATCCAAAGGAGTATTTCAAGGTGAATGACATCAGCAAGCTTGCTAAAGTAGGGCAATAGGAAGTGCAGTGACTGTGAATGGCCTCAAAATCATTGATCCCTACACACAGTTTTACAGTTGCCATGTTTGGGATTAAAACTCCTGCCTAACTAACACCTCACACTATAGCATTACCTAGGTATAGTGTGTGCCACAGAACTTATAAGGCTAACCCTTATCCAAAGGTGTATTTCAAGGTGAATGACATCAGCAGCCTTGCTAAAGCAGGGAAATGGGAGGTGTAGTGTCTATGAATGGCCTCAAAATCATTGATCCCTGCACACACAAACATACACACAGAGTTTCACAGTTGCCATGTCTGGGATTAGACTTCCTACATAACTAGTACATCACACTACAGCATTATGCAGTTATTGCACATGCCACAGAACTTACAGGGATGAATTTTGTCCAAGGAGGTATTTCAAGGTGAATGACATCAGCAGGCTTGCTAAAGTAGGGCAATGGGAGGTGTAGTGATTGTGAATGGTCTCAAAATCATTGATCCCTACACACACAAAGTTTCACAGTTGACATGTATGGGATTAAAACTCCTACCTAACTAGTACATCACAGTACAGCATTATGCAGTTATTGCACACACCACAGAGCTAACAGGGCTGAATTTTGTCCAAGGAGGTGTTTCAAGGTGAATGACATCAGCAGGCTTGCTAAAGTAGGGCAATGGAGACTGCAGTGTGTGTAAATGGGCCACAAACCATTCCTCTGGAAACACACACACAGCACTCAGTCACACACAACTTTACATTTGACAGGACTGTATATATGACTGCTAGATGAATAATGACTTGTACTGTCATGTTACACGGTTATCACCAGCACCAGACACTATAGTGCTGAGGGCTACCAGAAGCAAATGTCTACAGTGATAGACATTGGCACATCATGTGATATTGGCCAATTGGATGTGTGGTGGGTGGGACAGGCCTCATGATGGGAAGCTCTTTGTCACTGTCTGTCTCTGTCTTCCGCACATCTCCGTTTGTGTATGTTTGACCTATTATAGTGTGTTGCCCTTGGATATATGTTTGTATTCCTATCCGATGTGTGTGCAAAGCATGACTGGTGTGCAATGTGGTGTGTGTGCACAGACATCTGTGACTGACAGATATGTATAGACCACTGTTGTTCCAGACATGGTCTTCATTTCTGTAAGTGTGGGAGCATGCCTAGTATGACCCTTCTGTATTTTGTTGTCAGACATGGGCTTCATTTCTCTAAGTGTGGCAGCATGCCCAGTATTACCTTCTGTATTGAATGTGTGAATCCATTCCAGGTAGGTTGCACTCCATTTCAGGCATTTGTGTTCTACACCTACAGCTAGCCACCTGTTTTTGCAGGATATCTGTAGATAGTTTGAAAATATGGAGTCACAATGGGCAAAGGATAGTGGGATACTGTAACTAATTGTGTCTGTGCTGCTTCTGCTCCATGGTTTTGGTGTTAGCAGAGATATTCAGACATATGTACTGTTTTACACTGTGATGTTTTATGTCATCAACTACTGACAGGTATACATATTTGCTTGCAGTAATTTCCTGGGGAATACAAGATGAATGAAGCTGTGTCCAGTCTGCAGCCTACATATTCTTGCACAATCATGTCACTCTGGAGGGGGAGCTGCAGACACTTGCTGATGGGTCTATGTAAATTGTTCAGCACCTTGGTACTGTGGTGGCTGAGGATCCCATGCTTATACATCTATCAGTGTGACAGAATGGCCATATCCTGCTGTGGCCATACCTCTCAGCTGTACAGATTCACACAGGTTACCCAGAGGCAGGGCTCATATATCTGGTCATTTCCCCTTCACATTGTGGTTTATGAGCAGGTTTGTAGCCACCCATTCCTGGGTTTGCAGGCAAGGATAGTATGGGCACACATCAGAGTTTCAGACTTAACACACTCCATGGCACCCATGCTTCTACCCACTCCCATTATTCTATCCTCTTCCTAACATTATGCAAGTGATATCTGATAAGTATCCCTATAGTTATCACTTCGTCCCAGCAATATTTAGGGGTTGGTCCACAGTTCATGCAGTAGGATATGGTGGACATGCTAGTGGGACTTGTTGACATGGCCTTGCATTTGTGTTCTGTGGACTGTGTTATGTCATTATTTGGGACTCCATGAGATAACATACATTGGCAGAATGGGTGAGACACAGGCCTTTGACAGAGGACTGTAGGGCATTTGGTAGTGATGCAGGCCATCTGTAGCAGGCCAGTGCATTCTGTCACTCCTATAGTCCCAGGCTATAAGCCACTGGATTCCCCTGGGGTGACAGGGTAGGTGTGTAAGGTGTTAATGGAAATAGTTGCTGTCCTTATTAATCCATTGGTGTTGATGCTGGCAGGGTGCTGCTTACAGCTAGGGACACACCTGCATGGGACACCTCTTCAGCATGCTGTATTCTGAGGTTATTCCCATACAGAAGTGGGGGTCATATTGTACTCATTCCCAACAGCAGGGATATGACCTGTGATGAACCTGTGGCTGATGGTGGGGTACGCTGAGTGCATGTGTGCTATGGAAGCTTGTTGCAGCTGACTCACAAATATACGTGGGGCATTCTCCTTATGCTGGCTTGTGCGGGGACATCAGTGGTTTATCATTACTTCATAACTGTGCCTTTTGTGGTCTGCCAGTGTTTGGCCAGGCTACATCAGTATTCCATACTACACAGACAACTAATGTGCTGCTAACCTGTATGTACAATTCCAAAGGTGTGTCCATTTGACAGTAACATTTTATACACTCTCTGGCTAGGGTACTTCCACCTGTGTACTGTGTGTATGTCTGGGCCCACATTCATGCCATGTCCATCTTTCAGATGGTGGCAGATATTACATCTGAACAATTAGTATGGATTACTGCTGGATTGGGTTTCGCTGGGATGCATTGTGTTTGGCACTGCAGTTGTTAGAACTTGGCCCTGTCATCAACAGTACTGGCCATAGGTCACCAGGACACAACCCTCCATGCCTACATGCTGACCACTTTCACACAATATACAATACACAACAACCTAACACACAGAGCCCTGCATATTGTACATGTGCAACAATCTATCCTGGTAATTTGGCCAGCTCAGGTAATCTGTGCTCCACTGTTATTATACCCACACGTACATGTTACTACATTTCTACATAGGATTGTGGGGGGGTGCACACCTGACAACTGTAAACATTTGCAATGACTGTACTGGTATTTCAGGTACTCTGTTTGCTTCCATTTCATTCTGTATTCTGACCTATCATGCAGACTAGAGGCATATCAGTGTAGTACAGATCTTAGGTTTTATTGACCTACATTTCAGTTTCAGACTTCTTACCCTTCAGAACTAACATCCAACTTCCTGACCTGTTGTAATCTGTCTGTGTAGATCTGGAGGGGGGCTGTTCTCCATTGCCATCAATTGGAGGCCTTAGCACAGCCTTTCTTTGTGGTCATCTACACCTGTCCTGCTGGCTGAGACTGTTGTTGGTTATGTGAGCCTCACTGACATGCATGTGTGTGTCCAATGGACACACATTTGGCCCACCACATGCCCTGCAGTGGGATTTGTCACCTTGTCTAGAACTGCCTGCTATGCTGACACCAGTATTTGTTATGGATTTCATGCTGCCCATATAGGTGTCTACTATCTGCTGCCATCCCATTCAGCCACCCAATTCCCTTCCATGCTCAAATACGTACCATAGATACAAGTAGCAGAACATAGCACTCCATTCAGCAATTGATAGTGAAAGTGACTTACCTTGTTGCTGTGCCAGTATTGAGGATGGTGCTGGAGGGCAATGTCAGATGCACATAGCACACTCCCTATACATGGTTAAACACAGGTAGTGTCATGTTTGGGATCCCTTTTACTGTATGTGTGCGACAGAGAGATGTGTCATTCCCTGGGTTCCTACCATGTCAGTGTATGTGCTATGCATTGTCTCTTTGCCAAAGCCTGGGCATACTGGGCATGGGCATGCCTCCTTCTGCCTACAGGGGCAGGCTCAGGTTGTTCCTCCTTCGTGTCAGTGGCAATGGTGGGGGGCTGTGTGGCCCTGCCCCATGCTGTTCCTGCTGTAGCTGTTTCCGCAAGATCATATTGTGTATTATGGCACATGCAATGACAATTTAGGTACATGTAGCTGGAGAGTACTGCAAGGGTCCATCAGATATGTCCAGGCACCAGAACCGTGACTTGAGCATTCCAAATACACACTCTATTATGATTCTGGTTTGTGCATGTGCCTCATTATGGAATTCTTGTTCGGGTGTGTTTCCCCATTGCCAAATCTCTGGTACAGCTGCGTCAATTGCCAGATGTGGGCGTCGTGATAGCTTCCAGGGCTGCCAGCAACACATTCATTATAATGCCTTGGGCATCACACGTGACCTGGCAGTTGATGGAGGGGAAGCCCTTGCCGTTTATGTAGACCCTACCCCGCTCATCGGGTGGTGCTTTGATGTGCATGTGCACACAGTCTATAGCACCCACTACCTCAGAGTATTCTGCTATTTGGTGGAAGAGATGCATATTGCTGGTCAGTGCCTCACGGGTGTTGTGGAAATATATGTGCTCACCAGCATGAGCTGACATGGCATCCAAGAACTGGTGAAGTACACTGGATGCTGATGGCTGTGAGATCCCCGTGATATCCCCAGTTGGCCTTTGGAAGGTACCTGTGGCTAGTATTCGTAAGCCTACACATACCTTGGTATCCACTGGGATGGGTTCCCCTCTGTTGGTTCTGTGTGTGAGGGATGGCCAGCACAGCTCAACAATTTGCTGTAGGATGTCCCTGCCTACCCTATAGTGCTCCACTATCTCCAGCTCATGTAGCCCCTGGTAGGTTAACCTGGGTCTGTACACTCTTCTCCTTCTCCTCACTGTGGGCTGGTCATCAGGATTCTCATCCTCACCACCCTCAGCCTCTTCCACATATTGATTTATGAGAGCAAAAGCAGCCCCTATCATTTTGTTGCTTTTGTTAGGTAAAATTTCCCTGTGTGTGCAAACCGGTGGTGTAGAGTTTGTGGGAAAAACCAGAGGGAATGGTGTTTGCATAATTTATATTTGTGTACTGGGCTGGACTGCTGCCTGTATAATTGCCTGATTCTGATACATTTCACCTGCCAGCTATGCTAGTTCTCCTTGATTACCTTCCTACTGCTGTTTTCCCTTCACATTGCCTTCCTGTTTAAGCCAAGCCACGCTGTGCAAACCCAGTGCTCAGATGTGAATGGAACTACTATTTCCTTGTTTTTTTTTTTTTGTTCAAAACCTGTTTAGGCAATGTAAATACTGCTAGGCAGCTTCAGACACACACCCTTCCTTAGCTGTGCTTAGCTAAGGGCAAACATGAACAACAAAGCTCCAATAAGCTTACAGCATGCATGACACACCCCCTTATGAAGTCATCTAGCTCTTAGGCTTACACCATGGTATTACTGCACCTACATGGTTGGGTGCAAGCTAGCACTGAGGGGAAAGCTGTGATTCAGTATCATTGCCCTCATTAGCATAGGATTGACTGCTAATGCATGGTTACAAAACCGACACTCAGCCTTCTCCCTTAGCAGCCACTATTCCATGGTCTTGTTGTGTTGTGCATGTCATTGACTATTATGGCAAAATTATGATTTTTGGTTTAAAAACTTATTTCCAGCTTTTTTTTTATTATTTTCGGGCTGATCTCATTTGCGCACTGCTGCCCTGGGCTTAAACGTTCGAAATCGGCCAACAAAAAAAAAGTTAATTTTTATAATTTTGAAATTAATTTTCATGCCTATGGCCATTTATTTGGCCTTTGGCATGCCTGACTCTTCTAATACATGCATTTGTACGAGCTGTCATGCCTCCATTTTGTAGTTTGCAGAAATGTATTGAGCTCCTGGATGAATACATTTCTGCAGTCTACACTACTCCTACATAGACGCCTACCTGCTTCCTGGATCACTAATTCACTTCATTTGCATGTTTTTTACCAGCAAATGAGGTAATTAGCATACAGGGGCTGTGTCCGTGCAGAAATAGTGCAGGAGCGCTCATGCACATCCTGGGACCTTATTCCTGGATTGCACATCAGCCGTATTGCCTGCAGCAGCTCTTGTAATATTCCTGCATGCCAGGCATAGCTTGCTGAATCCTGGGGATAGATAACTCATTAGAACATATAATTAGTTCTATGAGTCAATTTGAAGAAATCTTGAACTTAAGATTTAATCATAATAAAACAATACATTATTAATTAATAAAAATTAAAAAAATCATACAAAAATATTCTAACTTCAACTGGAATAACAATCAAATGAAATACCTTGGTATAACTATTCTGTCTAATAGTGAATAAACTTTCAACAGGTTGTTGAGAGAATTTTAAGTTTAGTCACAAATCGGAAAAATTCTTCTTTACAATGGAATAATGATTAATGCTTATTAAGATGGCAATTCTCTTTAAAATATTGTCTTATAATCTTTAATACTATACCCAAAAATTATGAAGAAGATAAATAATATTCTACTTAATTTTTTTTGGCATCCTAATAAATCCAGAGCTTTCTTGATTGGCACAGAAAAGTTTGGGATAATGATTGAACAGGATTCCTTGATATTCAATTGTATTCTACTTCAACAATTGTAAAAGTTATAGCATTGTGGATAAATTAATTTTATGATTCAAAATGGAAACAAATACATCAAGCAATATTATAAGTAAATAATACATATATCACAACCAGTCATAAAAAATAGTCTATTTTACTTATATCCGGTTATTAAAAGATGTTTGCCCAAATGGAATTACACCCTTTTCTCAAATTCCCTATTTAAAAAGCACCATTTCATTTTTCCAAAAGTTAACATGTTCTAACCATTGTATTAAAGGCTTAATATTTTCTGTGTTTCCAATTGCATATATAAATGACTGCTTAGAAACTCATAACTTAAACAAAATCTATTATTGAAACAATAAAGAAACTTAATTTTTGGCATCAATTCTTTAATGGTACCGATATATATACTGTTGAAAATATAAGGTCTGAATACAATCAAGATTTTGAGACTTGGTTAATTTTACAAATGTTAAAGACTTTGTGAGCACAGAAATGAACAAGATATTTAACCTAGACAAGAAGTTGTTCCCCAAATTATTGGAATTCTTAATAAATATCAAGAATAATGCAATGAAAAATTAATCATATTTGTCACAAATGTATAAAATTATTATTAGATTTCACATATTTAGACAATTCTTATTATTCTAAAAAATTAGTAATGAAAACTCTGAAGATACAATAAAATAATATTAAAATCTATAGATTAAACTACAGCTTCATTATACTGGAAACTTTTCTCCTGAAAATTCTTACACAGAGGGTTTGCTCCTTCAGATAAAATTACAATTGTGTATAAATCAAATAGAATTAAATGCTGGAGATATGATTCTGAAACAATAGCTGACTGGGCACATGTGGTATATAAATGTGAAGTTTTCTCCCTTTTTGGAAAGAAATTATTAACTTCATTCATGCCCTATGGTCAGATAGATGTAATATTTTTAAAACTTTAGTTGTATTAATGCTCCAATTCCTGAGATAATTGCAAAAGCCCATGCGCCTCTTCTTGGTCTATTCTTGATATAGCCAGAAAAGTAACTACTAAAATTTGGAAAATATATAGTTACCCCCTATTGTTGAATTTATTTGTATGGCAAAAATTGTATGCAGCAGTGAAGTGCATCCTATAAAGATGAAAACTTCTAATATTGCACATTCATATAAATCTTCGCTTAAACTTTAAGACTTTCTTGAAAATTTTTAATTGCTGTTGATATCTATAACTTTGATGTATTGATCAGCTTTGGACCTATGTAAAGAGTTATTTGTTTGTTTTATAATTGATTTTTATAATTGATTTGTTTATTTATTGTTTAAAACCAAATAAAATAATTAAAAAGAGAGAAATATACCCAGCTAAACTTAATAAGAGCACCTGTATAAATCACTCAGCCTGGGCTTGTAATACCTGTAGGTTAAACCAACTAATTGTTATATGCCTTATATGTCTGATATTTTTGCCAAGCTGATTTTAACAATGGCAAGCACATAAATGTTATCTTGGAAGTTACAATGCTGAATATGTTGTAATTTGGGAACATTTGATCAATCATGTTATGTGCTTGAAATCAGATGCACTGCCTGGATTGACATATAGAAATGTCTGACACATGAGCAGCATGGTACATGGGAAAGGGAGAGAAAAGTGTTAAAAGTGGACTTGTGGATCACTCCTGAGAAAGATATTCATACCACTGTATTCCTTATTTACAGATCAATGTCAAATAGAAACATACAGATGAGTCTACAGAAAAAAAAACACTTACCAGGAACACAAGATTCTTGGGTGCAGAGAATGACATGCTTATATAGGCTCTTCACCTTCATGCCTGGTGTATCTTCAGAGGTGTCCCAGGCAATTCTGATATGATGTCCCCTGATTTGGCAGCTGGCCACCAATGTCTTCTGCTTCCCCAGAATTAAAAGCACTGAAGTGCTTAAAAAATGTAGTGCACTGCTTGCTTTATTTGCAACAAACAGTTTCTATAATTTATGCCACACTAAGAGCATTAAAAAACTTACTACAGTTGCTACAGATTATGCCACACATGGATTGCTAATGCTAAGTGTTTCAGTTCTGATAAATGCAATAATGGCATTATGAAATGAATGCCAGTAATGCAATGCTCTGCAGACCAGTTGCTCCTAGAATTTGGTGCCTGGAGCAGCTTCCCCCTTCACCCCAACCTAGCTATATCACCATGTGTTTTTGGGATGGGTGCTGCTGAAGAATGTTTTTGGTGACCAGGACAGTGCAAAAGCAATGGTCCATTGCAGGGCCACCAACATTATTCATTTTGCAGAACAATGAGATTTCCACCTGGTATAGGAAGGTAGGCTGACAGTAGGTGGGTCATTGGTTTAGGCACTTCTGCCATAGACAGAGGAGTTTCTGGCCTCTGTCAGAGGCAGTGACATCTCAAACTGGTCACTCAGTGCAGTGCTGGAAATCAGTGCACAGCTTTTCTGGCCACCAGCAATATCTACAGAAGATGTGCAGGGTATATTCACTTCTTCCTCTGTAGCTGCACATGTTTGTCCTTCAGCCACTTTCATCCTTGGTCATTTAGTAATGCTGTCTGTCTGGGTTGTACAGGAACATCAGGGATTACGCAAACAAAACTCCCTGAAAAAGGTATGGTAATTCACTATGTGGTATGGTAGTGCACTTGGTTGGGAGGGTGGCCTAATGGTTAAGGTGTTTGCCTTACAAACACAAGGTGCAGAGTTTGAGTATCACAAGGGATAACTGGCTAGGCTTAAATGGCTCGCAAGGGCAGTTAGCTTAGTACTAATCTATAAACCTATGGTTTCCTTTAGCTCACATTCCTACACCTCAGTTAATAGTGCATATCTGTTATAGGTTTTATTTACATATGGTATTATGCATTGCTGTGTTGATGGGTGATCCACTGTGTAAATGCCATTGCCTAAAGTCAGAGGATCTGATTCCTCTGAGGATGATGGCAGGTATGAACTGGCACAGACATGGGGTACAATATGTGTGCTAGACATGAGGAATGTGGCAATTGCATCTCTTACACAAACCTTGTACAGAACCTCCATGCCTGTGGACACCCAGGAGACAAACACCACACAGAAGAACAGCTTACTGGGGACACTGTCTACCAGAGAATTGTGCCATGTCTTACAAGACACATTTCGAATCTGCTAGTAGTGCACTGGGTAGGGTGATGCATAGGGGGTGAGTACTAGGTTTAATTTGAGGCATGGTTACTGATGCCCTCCTAAAGTTGGTGTATCAGTGGCTGTAAGCCAGCGCATGTGCAGGACCTTCATGGAGGCTCAGGCTGGTACTACTGCAGACATGGTGGAATTGGTAAGGCTGATGCAGGATGTGTGAGAAGACCTATGAGAGTGAATGCCCCAGAAGTGTGATTGTTACATAGACTAAATCACCTACTCTTTGTGCCCTATCATCTCAGTGTCACCTGTCATGTGTCAGTCAATGTTCACAAAGCTGTTCTGTCTGTCCATATGTTTGTGGATGGTGGTTATTGAAGTCTTGGATGAAGTAGACCACATTCATATAGCACTAGCACTTCTGCCACTACATGTGGTGTGGAAATGTCTGCATTCATGAGAGGATATCCCTGGAGCTGTAGCAGTCAAAGCAGTAGCACATCTAATAACTGAAGTCAATTATAGTCACATAGCATGCCATCACTTAGCCAAGGGTATACTACAGCCATTGGTACTACTGGTAGAGTTAACACCCATAGGTGGGTGTGCATGGAATGCTCAACTCTCTACGGTGTATATCCAAGACCTGTCCAGTAGATTGACATACAGTGCAGCAAGTACGGTGAGACTGTGTCCCAGCAGACACACAGTCATACCACCACTGCCCACGGTACATCAATACACACACACACACACACACACACACACACACACACACACACACACACACACACACACACACACACACACACACACACACACACACACACGCACACACGCACACACACACACACACACACACACACACACACACACACACACACACACACACACACACACACACACAAACACATGACTGCACGCTTTCTCCTCCTTGTCCTCTGCACTCACACATCTCCCTGTGAAAGGCATATACACATCAACACCTGCATCCTCTTGTGCAGATGATGATAAATATGCACTGCCCTTTGTGCAATGACACTTCAATTGTCTATGTCAGAAGAACAGTGTAGCCAGCCTATGCATGGTTGAGCACAGTCTGAAGTTTCTTTTGCATGTATTAGTTTTAAAGTCATGTATCTGCTTTACTCTGCTTTGCTAGGGGCAGAAGCTATGTGCAGGCTGCTGCCACTTTGTCAGTACAACAGCACATTGCACCTACTTCCTTCTAGCAGGTTCTTCCCCTGCAGCTGACCCCACATCTGGCTGTGCCTCTGTTATCTGCAGTGCTGCAGTGTGTACCTCCTGCAAATTGTCCCCTTCCTGTACCTGCCTCCTTAGTATCATATTGTGTAACATTACACATACTGTAAATAGTTTTGCATAGGTGCTGGGATCATATTGCAGGGTGCTGCCAGATGAATCCAAATAGCACAAGTGTGCTTTCAGAAGCTCAACACATGCACAGTTTTGTCCATTTTTTGTATATGGGCAAAACTGTATCTCTGTTCTGGTTTGTTTTATGGATTCCTGATGGATGTCATTAGCCAGTGTTCCACAGCATACCAAGTATTACCAACAAGATGGCCTTGGTGGAATCTTCTCTTGCAAAATGGTGGTACAGATCACAGGTATGCCATAAGTGGGAGTTATGGAAACTGCTGGGGATGACCTGCATAGTGTGGATGATACACTGTGCAATTACAGACCACCCGTCAGTTGATGGATCACTGCCATTTTTACTTCATGCACCTCCATCCAATTCCTCAGGTAGAGTCTTTATTTTAATGTGGCTGCAATCTATGGATCTCAGATCCTCAAGACTTTCAGCTATATTGCTGAAGTCCCACATAAAAAGTTTTCCCTCTTTTCTCTGTGGTCTGTGGACTTCATATATGCTCCCCAACATGCTGCAGCATTGTAATCAAGGAAATGATGGAGGATTCTCAAGGCTGATGCCTGAGACATCCTTACCTAGGTCAGTGGGAGTTCTCTGTAGCTAGCATATGTAAAGCCACACATACCTTATATCAGCTTGGAAAGGTAGTCCATGACTCCCATGAGGTTTCAGATGATGGCGATATATGTCATCATGTCCTGTATTGTCTTCCTATTCTCGTAGCAGTGGTCCACAATGATGGTTTCATGGAGGGCATGAAAGGTTAAATGCTGTTAGATGACACGGTGCCTCCAAGGGTGAAAATGTGCACTATGGTGGCTCTTAGTTGCAGTAAGAAAATATTCATGCTCTTATTGCAGCCAAGAAGAACATGTTTATATTGAAAATACACATTTACTAATGCAACGGTAACCATTAACATTTTTCGCAATTACATTATGCATCCATCAGCATGAACACAGTGAGTGAGTGGTGTTCAGTTTCATTTGCATGTTTCTGAATTGCTTCGTCATCTTAATTTGCCTCATCTGCATGCATCAAGCTGCTCATTTTAATAATATTGCTTATTACCATCTCATAAGTCCTTTAACATATAAAAAGTCCAGCGCTGCTCCACATTTATCATTAGTGGTCTGTGTGTGTTTCCATCACCCACACCCTATGTGTGCCTGCTAGTCATGCAGATTCACTTATAATGCAGCTACGTTTTCTGAATCCTGGCCGAACACCATTCTTTCAAACAATCTTAGTTAACTAAGTTACTTGTACTAGTAGGAGAGTAGAGAAATGAGAAAAAGGAAAAACAAGAGATGAGGTGGTAAGGGAAATTAAGAAGTGAATAAAGAGTTTATCACTTACCAGGATAACTAAATGCAGATGAAAGAATGAATAAAGATAGGAAAGGTAGTGAGATTTAAGTGATGTGATGAGACTAGTGATACTGGCACGAAACTTACATAATTAGGTATTTCTTATGTTCACTTCTAAATTGTGTATATGAAGATTGTTCTCTTACATAGGTTGGTAATGATTCCTACAATTTAGGGGGTAGTGAGGAGCAAGCATGATTATAGTTTTATCGCAGATTGGGGTGGATAATAAGGCATGTCATAGGTCTTATGATGAGGTTTTAGGAAAGACTTTGTGTGCTAGAAGTGAGAATGAGTCTGGTGTAAGCGTTTTGTAGAGCGGGGAGGGCAGCGGGTGGACAGATCTTCATTTGATAGGCAAGCAATGGGCTTTAAAGAAAGAGAGAGAGAGAGAGAGAGAGAGAGATAGAGACAGAGTTGTGCATTCATGTTATTGATGAGATGAGTTTGTGATGAAATGGCATATGTTACTGGAGATGATTTGTAGGGCAGTTGTATTTTTCTTTGATGCTGTGGCAGTGATGGACAGTCCTGTCCTCCTGCTGGGTAAGTAGAATTGTTGTGCCTATGGCTGCCCTTGCTGGGGCTGTCATATGTGGGTTGAGTCTTCTAGCCTAGAAAAGTATCAAATTAGTTTTCCTCTGTTTTGTTTTTCAGTTTGGTTCTGGAAAAGTGTAGCCAAGCCAGGTTCCTAAGTATGTGAATGAGGTGATTTTTTTCTGTAGGGAACTGTTATAATTGTGATATTGAGTGTATTATGTGCTTTGACAAGCTTTTTGTGTGTGTCAGATAGAGTTGATTTTGTTTTAGAGGGGTTGATTAAGTGATTGTGTTGTAAAAGCCTTTGGTTGACTGAATAAAGGTAATTTCGGAATTGAGTTTGTATCATAGAGTGCGGCTGAATCTGAAGATGACCATGTCATATGCATATAATATGACTGGAATGAGTGGTAGGTCATAATGGAATTTATTAAGGCAAGGATGGGTACTTGAAGGACACCAATAAAGAGTGGTATTGCATTAGAGAAGGAGGGTCCTAGGTCACTTTAAATGATCTATTGGAAAGGAAGTCTCTAAACTAAGGTAGAGAGTGCTCACTGATACTAGGTTCTGTTAGTTTGTCTCAGAGTCATAGCTGAGTTTCATCAAGTGCCTATTGCCATTCCAATTCTCCAGCTGTTCATTGGCTTATTACAGACACATGACCTCCACTGAATAGCAAAAAAGGAGGAATTTACTGTATTAAGCCATTTGTAGCATTTGCAGCAATTGGCTTATTAATTACAGACATACCCTCCCCACCAGCTCTTCCACCTAAGAAGAAAAAAAAGGATGTTACTGTGGCAAGTCAAATGTTACATTTGTAGCAATCAGCTTGATACTGACAGATCCACAGCACCCTGCTCTTCTATTCAAGAGAGGGAAAAAAGGACATTACTGTAGCAAGCCAAGTGCAACACTTTCAGTTCAGAAATGCTGATACTGAAACACATAACTAGAACGATCAGAACCAAAAAAAACTTCAACTTGGAGCTATTTCAAAGAGAACTGAATGCATGTAACTGGTCCCCCTTAAAACACCTTTCTCTTGATGAAGCTGTAGATTTCTTTAATGCTAAGTTTCTGGCCGTACTTAACTACCATGCCCCTACTCGCTCTATTAGAATTAGAACTAAATCTGCCCCTTGGCTCTCAAAAGAAACTAAGCAAAAAATCCATCTTAGAAATAAAATCTGGAACAAAGCTCGCTTAACTAAAAACACAACGGATTACCAACACTACAAACAACTGAGAAATGAGACCAAAAAAGCAATAATAACAGATAAAAAAAACTGTTACCTGAAATTTCAGCAAACTCACCAAAATAACCCACAAAAGTTCTGGGCAAACATAAATCAGTTACTACAGCCTAGTAAACCTATCACACCCAACCTACAAGGCTCTGACATAAAGAATCCCAAACAAATTGCTAACGACTTTAATTCCTTTTTCACCGAAACAATTCAAACTCTAGCCAGTTAACTCTCTATTAAAAACACAACTATATCTAACTGCAACTTAAACCCACCTCCCCCATTTCTTTTCCAACCCGTCCCAACAACTTACATTCTCTCCCTTATCAAAAAACTCAAACCATGTACTCCCTCTGCTGACCTACTACCTGCAGAATACTTGCAATTAGCAGTGAAATCCTTAGCCTACCCAATTTCCATACTGATCAACAGAACCATCACTGAGGGATATGCCCCTAAACTTTGGAAAGTCTCCCATATTATCCCACTTCATAAGGGTGGAAATTCTACTGAAATCTCAAACTACCGCCCTATAGCCCTACTCTCTCCCTTATCTAAGATTATGGAAAGATGTATACACAAGCAACTGCTTGACCATCTTCTCCAAAATAACTTACTCTCTAATACCCAACATGGTTTTAGACCTTCCCACAGTACCACCACTGCCCTCCTCTCCTTTACAGACACAATCAACAAAAATCGTAACCATAACACCCTTTCCTCTGCACTTTTCTTAGACCTGTCCAAGGCCTTTGACATGGTCAACCACCATATACTCATACACATTCTTCAATCTTTGTCACTGGAAACCCAATCTATTAATTGGTTCAATTCCTACTTAAATAACAGACATTAAGCAGTACTGTGGAACTGCACTCTATCTTCCCAGCTACCTGTTAACATTGGTGTCCCCCAAGGATCCATACTGGGTCCCTTCCTGTTTTCTTTATTTATCAATGACCTCCACCAAGTAGTTCCCCAAGCCACATGTATACAATACGCAGACGACTCTACACTCATTTGCTCAGCCACATCTGTATCAGATCTTCACTCCCTTACACAACACATATTTAATTCTGTAGAAGAATGGTTTTCACAATGCTGTCTCCTACTTAACCCAAAAAAAACTAAACTCCTTCTCTTTACACCTTCCAGTAAATCTCCCCATATAGATTTTACAATAACATCTAAAAATGGCACACCTATATCACAAGATCCTACTACCAAACTACTAGGCATTACCATTGACAACAACCTTAACTTCGATACCCATATAAGCAACACTTTGAAAACTATTAATAAAAAAAATAGGCTCTCTTTACAGAATCAAACCTTTCCTCACTCCAGAATCTAAAATAACTATTGCCCACTCCCACCTTATTTCTCCCCTTCTCTATGCCTCACCCATATTTACTAACTTGTCAAAAAAGAATCTTTTGAAATTAAAAAACTCCTACCGCAACATAGCCAGATTTGCTACAGGTAACCCTTTCAGAACCCACCACTGTACTAATCTAAAGCAATTAGGCTGGCTTGAATTTCATCAGCAACTAAAACTTAATCCACTAGCTATAGCCCATCAAATTCTATATCAACCTGACAAAACACCTATACTATCTACTCTTATTTACCCCTACCATAACCTAAAGTCCCAAAGATCCGCACACAAACTTCTTGTAAATATTGACAAAGCAAACAACAAGGCTGGAGATTCTCTTTATTCTAATACTGTTGGAAAACACTGGAACCTGCTTCCCTCTGAACTTTCTACTATTCCCTCTAAATCTCTCTTTAAAAAAACTTAAGCTCTACCTCAAATCACAATGGCTGTGCCCCTGTACTAATCCTGACTAACTCTAGCTCCTTGACACCTGACTAAAACCTATACCTTAAAACCCAAAATCTACTTCTTATTTACAGCCACTGACCTATTTCTCCTTCCTACTATCTTTATAAAAAAAAAAAAAAAAGGTGTATTTTTTTATAAATTATTTGTTCCTCTTAATCTCCTTTATCCTCTTATTACTGTACATTATGCTAGTATTCTCACAGAATGTCACTTGTAACAATATTTTTGTCACAACATTTTAACCATTTATGTTATAAGTACTGCATTTTTACACTTTATAGCTATGTCTCCAGTTATAATGCTTTCTTTTACTCTGTTATTTTCATGTATTTCTTTAATGTAAATTCATTTTAAACTTTGGAGCTTATCTCCTCGGGCCTCTACTGAAAAATGGACATATATCCAGCTGGACTAGCCCGGTCAACAAATGTAAAATAAAATAAATAAATAAAATAAAATAAAATGGTGGAACTGCTCTTTCTGACTGAGCCCCCTTATACTTTGCAACTGGGGCACTTGCCCCCTTCACCCCACCCTTGCTACACTTTGTAGCAGTGAGTGGTCATTTGGGCAAATGCTTTTGTTAAATATGTAAAGACTTCCCCAGTAAGATTTCATGTGTCCACATTGCTCCATTAGGGTCCAAAGGGCAGTAGTGGTGTTGGAACCCTCACCCCCCACCCACAACTTGTGATGCTTTTTGAAGAAAAGGTTGTATTGATGGATATGTTTTGCCAATTTATCATGGATTATTTTTTCCAGGATTTTTCTGGTGAGAGGAATATAGAAATTGATCAAAAGTGGGAAGAGGATTCTGGATTCTTTTGTTTTGGAATAGGTGTTAAGGATTCTTTCTTGATGTTGGGCATTGTGTTGTTTGTTTGACAGAGGTTAAACATCTGAGCAAAGGGCATGATTAGGAAGTCTTTGCATAGATGGATGGACAAATTGTAGGTGTCTGAACCAGATGAGGTGATTATGAGATTTGATCTAGCAGAGTTTCTATATATTTCCATCTGATGTGTTTAGAGTGGAAGGAGTTGGTGGGATAAAGCAGAAGAAGGGGAGGAGTATATCAGGCAGATTAAGGCAGTCCTTAGCAAAGAAATTACCAGGCAAATGCAAGATGAGTAAAACAGTCTCTATGAAGAAATTATATAGGTTTGCCATTGATTCACCCTGAATGTCAGCCAAGCTTTTGAGCTGAGGAAGAGGTAGATAACCTAAACTCTTTGCATTATTTTCCCTAATTTCCACTGATCTATGCTGAAACTGTTAGAAGTCAGGCATTTATTACAAATACTTCATTTTTCTCTTATGTAGACAGCAACAAGAGAGCATTGTATCTATGTTGTGATAAATGTACAAAGTGGAATCTGGGAAGTAAATATAAGCAACTTTGATAAATGTATAATGTAGAATAGACAAAAAAGCTTTGGAAGTGGAAACCAGGAAATTGATGGAGAGAGTTTAGAAGATTTACATCCTCATAGGCTCAAAAGCTTGGCTGGCATCAAGGGTAAACTAATGGCAAATCTTCTACAGAAACTGGAGTTGTTTCATGGGATTTAGAGATAGGAGGTTTCACAGGATTGGAAGATGATAATACTCCCTTTACAATAAAGGAAGACCCAAGAAATAGCAGCCCCTCTAACTACAATCTCTGTTTCAGAGAAAACTCTGAACATATATCCATAAAACAGCCTGCTATACTTACTGAAGTCAAGTTGTTCTAGACATTGCCAACAAGGTAGCTTTGCACGCAGATTCACTTCAGGAACTGATCTACTGCTATCATTGAAGAATGAAACCCATGGATGTGGTACAGTTAAACGTCAACAACACCCCTGCCACTGTGTTTCATTGGAAATTGACAGGAAATGAAATTGTTTAATTTAAATTGCAGACTGCTGCAGTAGATAGGGAAATGGCTGCTTGATTACAGACAGATGATAACAGTTAAATAAGAACCATCTGGAGAAATCTCAGTACCAGTAGATATTGCAGGACTCCATATTAGGACAGAGCCTTATTTTTATATTATTTAATTTGGTTTGAACCTATTTGCTGTTGACATTGTCAGTAGGCAAGTGATCATGGATGGAGGTGACATCCTTCAATGAGGTCTGATGCATTGATAATGATGGAAATTAGTGTAAAATAATTTAAGTCTGCATACTTTTGAGGAAATAATGCAGACTGTATAAATCTTGGGATGGGGCACCCTGGACAGAATAACGGAGGAAAAATATTTGGTAGTTACATTTAAACTAAAGTTGAATTATGCATTGCAATGCAAATGGGTGCTAGAAAGGAGGAATGCTAGTTTATTTGTTTATTTCTTTTTATATCTATCTGTCTATCTAGTTATCTCTCTCTCTCTCTCTATATATATATATATATATATATATGTGTGTGTATATATATATATATATATATATATATATATATATATATATATATATATATATATATATATATATCCATCAGTCTGCTATATATCTGTCTATCTATCTATCTATCTATCTATCTATCTATCTATCTATCTATCTGCCTACCTTATTATCTGTCTGTCTAACTTTTATTTCCAAGCATAGGTAACACCAATAATGCTTGGTCACATAACTTGAAACCTGACATTAACATGCAACAAAATGAAACATCTCAACCCCCCCCCCCCCCGTAGGAGTTGCCATTTACATCACAGTACTTATGTATGGCAACTCTGTGATCACACAACATTGGGAAAGGAGAAATTCACCAAAACAACAGCGAAAAGTTTCAAGCAATTCCATTTTTTAATCTTTCACAACAGAGAAAGTCATTTTAGGTATATATAACAGCAAGTACATATGGTGAAGCCATCTTAGTATCTATCTGTTTGTCTATCAATCTATTCATTTGTCATCCATCTATCTATGTATTTGTTAACTAGGTAAGTAAAGTGATCTGAAATTGACCACAGGTATACTGCAAAATAATGCTGACAAAGATGTAAAGTAACAGATATACAAATAATAGATGTACATGTATACTGTAATAAATCAAATATTATTTATTTTAAATTTGTTAAACGGGAAGTCCCATTTAATCCAACAGTACTTTTCAAGGGATATCTTGGTGGACTGTTATCTTTTGTGCTGCTATTTCATACAATACTTACTTGGGTCCTTCTGAGCTACCAACTTGCATCAGGATTTACCTCATCTATCTATCTATCTATCTATCTATCTATCTATCTATCTATCTATCTATCTATCTATCTATCTGTCTGCCTATCTATCTATCTATCTATCTATCTATCTATCTATCTATCTATCTATCTATCTATCTATCTATCACTCTCTCTCTCTCTCTCTCTCTCTATATATCCTTAATTTTTGTCTACCTAACTCCAAATGCTTTTGCTTAACCTAGACTTTATTGGGGTGTGTCTGTCAACAGTTTGATGTGCCCTCCTTTCTGACCCACTTAAAATATAAATTTCTCAAACTACTGGAGTCCTATTCGTGGTAGCTTTGTGGTATTTAGTCTACTGCTGTTCTCCTTACAAAACTGTTGTTGCAGTGAGTGGCCCCCCTTTGCAGTTTATTGTGGTCCTTGCAATATATCCATCTAGTCTTATTTTCCACAGTGTCATCCAAGCAGAAAAGGAAGTGGTTTCAGTTACCTGCTCTCAGTGGCTTCCTTCTCTTGGCTCATGTCTGCTTACAGACAGCTCTACACCTGTCCAACATATTGCTTTGTGCTGCTCATATGTTTGGCTTGATTAGCTCCTATGGCAGCCCCATTCTCCAAACAACATAGGTGTCACTAGTCTTATACACAACAGCACCCTCCATCCTTATCTATATTACCCATCCATCTCCTACCTCACCCACTCTGCACACGTACGTACCCTCCCCCCATTCCACATAATGGACATCTCCCTCACCCTTCCCACAGTTCATTACTGTGTCTTCTTGAAGTTGATTCCATAACTCTCTTTGGTGTTTATTCACCTTACCCTACTGTCTATCATCACTTTCTAATACAAACCAATACTAAACTACAATTCTCTCTATTCTAAATTAAATATACCTTTCTGGTAGACCTCATGCTTTACTACCTACAAGGATACCACCACATTTCTAAAAACTTTCTCTGTTACTTCTCACTCACTGCCATCTTCCTTATTACCCTACATTTCAGCATCTCTCAGTTCTTCCTATTGTAGACATTATTCTACTTTTATGGTCAGGTGACAGCCATCGTAACCCCAGATGTTACTGTTTCTCAGTAGCCAGCATAAAAGCCTGCAGCTTGAACAGCAGATGGTCCCAATTGGAACCCTGGCTTAACCAGTACAATCCTACCATATTTAGAATCTGAGTCCCGGCTAAAGGATGATTCTTGGGTTTCTCTCTTTACAGAAAGCAACCTGGACATAGACCTGGAAGAGTCCTTTTTCTACTTAAAAATGACTGTTATGGCTTTCTGCTTTACAAACAAAAAGTACCAAAAATTGCAAAAACTCCAGTTGGATCCTTTTTGTGTTAAGTTTATCTGATAAACACAAAAATATTTTAACTAGGTTACAGTTTACTTTCCCATAGCCACCTCTCCATCAACATTTGAATCACTGCAAGACACCATTCTTACTTTCTCTCCTGACATCAAAAAGTAATTATTCTTGGTAACTTTAACTTTGATTTTCTGAACATCTGATATTCTCCTCTGAATAGAATTTTCCTGCACCATAACTTTACCCAAATTTCTATCAAAAGCAACAGTCTGAACCCTTGACCATGACATCTGTGACATTAGACCTCGTACTTATTGACTTTCCAGAAAGGTTGCATGACTGTCTAGCCCTCCATAATACATTAACAGTATATCCATTATAAACCCCTGCTCTCTAAAATCCACCCAACCCCCTCCTAACTACGTGACTACATGTAAAACTGCAGAAGGTTACTGCACCATTACCAATACTAAATATATAGCCAAATTGCTAGACATACCGATTTGCAACCAAACATTAGAATACCTCAGCAAATATAATATTTTCTTGGATCAGCAGCATGGTTTCCAACCTGAATGCATCATAACTACTGTTACTATTTTCTCCCTAAACAGCCAGATTTGCTCTAAAATGAAAGACGCCACTCTTACAGCTGCTACCTTTGTTAATCTTAAATATGCTCTTAACTGTATGAATCATAATATTCTCATCAACAAACTCAAAAAGTATGAGGATTCTCAGATGAAGTATGCTTCTGATACTCTTAACTACATACATGATAGACACTTCACAATGTTCTTCAACTCCTCTGTCTCCTTAAGTGGTGCTCTAGTGTTCAACAGGGATCTGTCCTTCTACCCCTTCTCTTTTTTCACTTTATAAACAACCTCCCTTATAAGTTTTATAATTTCAGCTGTCTGATTTATGCCTATGATATTGTCATCACCAGTACTGGCCATGTCCTCAATGAAATAAACCAAGCCTTACAAAAGAAATTTAGACACCTATGAAACTGGCAAGTATCTCAAGAATTAACTCTCAGAACCAACAAATCCACTGTTAAGGCAATAAAAAAAATTATACCAGAAGGCCGCACTCACTATTACTGACCCGTTTGGATACTTCCTCCCTTTTGTCATTCTTCAGAACTGCCCTTCTCCCTCTTTCTTACCAAACACTGAACATCAGTCTCAGAAAATCCTCAAACAATTTAAGATTGCCTATAAAACTATGCTTTTGCTTTCAATTCAGCACAAAACCTAGATATCCTTCAAAAGACAGAGCAAAGTACTGCAATTTATCAAACTAACCCTGTGCAATAAGTACCATTGTATTATGATCTGTAAAGACATCTGGTTTCCTATTCTTTCCACAGTTTTCCTACTGCTTAACACATTCACATTTAAACACATCAGCGAGGGCTGCTGCCCCCCACTTACCCTACTTCATTGTAATAATAACATACTCACCCTTCAGGACTCTAATGAACTACGCCTGTTCAGACCACCCCGCACTCTTACTGCTGCTGACAATTCTTTTTATAAACTAACTCCTACATCCCAGATCCTAGGCCCTTGTAAAATCAAACAATCCTCCTCTTCAAAGTGGACCACCTTCAGCAATGCACTGTGTATAAGTACCTTGTTACTCTGGATGACTGCTTCTACTCCCAACTGTAGTATTCCTACCCCTTCTACCACTCCTACCCTTTCGAATACTCACACTCGTACTTTTTCTCTCCTACTCTCTCTCTCTCACCCTCACTCCCACTTCACCCATTCTTTTCTTAACTTAACTCTATCTTTACGCCAGTCTAATTTGTTTCTCATCTCTATATTTAAATGTTGGCCCTTCAGTTCTATCTCACCTGAAGTGAAGCTCTCAGGTTGATTTTTACAAATTCTGTTATTTTCTAACCTGGTTAAGATAGTTGCATTTAACATTTTATTTAATTTTTGAACTACTATGTTTCATTTTTGAAAATGCTTGAAACAATTGGTTTATTTTATTGATGCTTTGAATGTTGCCATTTTAATTTGTTGGTAATAATTGTCTTTTCTTGATATTTTATTTTAATATTTGAACAGCTGTGTTTGAAAAGGGTTCTTTGATCAGTGTACCTGCCCAGATAACACATGTGAAAATAAAATAAAAAGGTTACAGTCCCTTTACAGAACAAGTATAAATGCATATGCACCAGCAGAATAATTTTCAATATCATTAAGACATAAATGCAGTTATTCATATAACAGATTGATAATATAGATCACTATTCCCTGACTTTTAGGGTTCACAAATGTAATAAAATATTTAGGAGAAGGTGGTGTGTACTGTAAATCCAGTCCTCTGATATATATATATATATATATATATATATATATATATATATATATATATATACATATATATATACATATATATATATATATATATATATATATATATATATATATATATATATATATATATATATATATGAAAGAATTACTAGGAAAGAATTACACATGATGGGTATGGTACATGAGAAACTATGGTCACCAATTTTTTATGTAGTAGGAATGCAAAGAAGAAATAAGATAAAGTAGGAGCCACATATGACAGGAAAAGGGCACTGTCACAAGACTGCAATATTTGTGGCAGCCTGTCATATAGTTTAAAGCATACAAGCTGACACAAAATGACACACTGCTAGGCATAACAGACTGATCCAAAGAATTTTATAGTCATATTATACACAGAGCTGAGTTTGCAAATGGCTTAGGTTAAGTGAATTACAGAGGCCATCCAGGAGCTAAGGGAAGAAGAAATGCATTATCTATTGTAGTTTTAGGAGTGGGGTGAAGAAGCCATTGAGAAGACAAAATCCCAGCTTTGACAGAATCTTTCTCAAAGCAGAGGAAAACTTCTAAAGAAATGGCATTATCTTTTCATGGATTCTGCCCATAGGTATGGCATCTAGGTCCAAAGAAGTCATTGTTCCACTGTATTCAACATTCATCAGACCTATCACTGAGTACAATGCCCCATTTGGTATGTATCTAACCAGGCATATTGAACAATTGGAAAGTCCACAGAAGTTCCTCACTAAAAAAATACAGGGAGCAAGTAACATGTCCTATGCAGACCCCCTCAAGACCCTATCCTTGTATTCTTTCTCCTACAGACTGTTGTGGGGAGATTTATGCCTCGCAAACAAGGCATTGTCAGTCCCCACTCTGATGGACCTTCTGCATATCCAAATAAACAGACAGCAGCATATTTACCCATTCTAAAGACTTAAACCTTGCTTGTGATATAAATAGGACCTGCTGGAAAGACAGGTATATATCCCAGAGATTATCCCTTCTCTGGAACAGGCTCCTCATCCATGCGAAGCAGAGATCCTCCCTTCAATTCAAGGGTAACTTGGACAATTGGATGGGGAATAGGAAATTCATTCCTGGTTTGGCACCTATGTCTCTAATGGACAGTAAATGGTTCATCTCCCAGGCCCCTGCTTCTAAATTTTTCACATCCCAAGCACCTATTTACATTTATCAAGGGTACCAGAACTTGTCAGAGATTTGGGATGCTTGGCTAAGCTTAAAAAGGCCCTTGTAGTCATTAGTCTAGTACATTCATATGAACCTATATTTGAAAAATGGAAACTTTACAGCCATTGGAAGCACATTAGTCCTTTGAACAGCATTGCATTAGTCCTGGTTTTTGAGGGGTGAAAGAGTGCAGGGGTGTGTTTGCAATCTATTTTTAAATATGTTATGGTAAGACTGCGCTACAATTGACACTATATTGTGGGGCAGGTCAGAGTATACAAAAACAATGTTGTACCCATGTCTTAGTTTCAAAGAAACAACACAGGAGAGCATGATGTACAGAACCTTAGAATATGTCAGTGGTTACTACCCTTGCAAAGGAAAAACTGTCAATGAAGATTAGTTAAGCTATCCTTAAGGTAGCTGTTGAAGCATGACTTGCTAGTCTATATTGTGCTAGTCAATCAGAGAACAAGAATGTGCTATAGTAAAATGCTGTAATTAAGGATGAAAATATTTGTACACTGTCATGGCAGGTAGAACAGTTTGATAAAATGGATCATTGTTCTCTACTACATGTTTAAGTGAGATTCCATGCTGGTAATCAGTTTGATAGAAATAATCACTGAGTTCTGTATTCCCTGTTTAACCTAGACTTAATTCTGGTAATCAGTTTGATAGAATGGATCACTGAGTTCTTTAATCCATGTTTAACCCAGAATCCATGCTGGTAATCAGTTTGATAGAGTGGAACAATGAGTTCTCTGTTCGATGTTTAAACCACAATCCATGTTGGTAATCAATTTGATAGACTGGATCACTGAGTTCTCTACCCCATGTTTTAACCCAGAATCCATGCTGGCAATCAGTTTGACAGAATGGACACTGAGTTCTCTACTCCATATTTAAGGGATACTCCTTGCTGGGAATTAATTAGTAGGTTACTACTGTACTATCGACAGAGAACTGGCTGCTTTACTGAAGACAGAGGTAGAGGTATGATGTCAGTTGTGGTCACATGACCTTTTCAAGCACTTTTGCAAACATGCTCAACATACTGGTGGATCAGGATAAGTTCATTTAGGAGAAGCGATTTTGCAAGTAATTTCTTATAGCTGTATAATAGTGCCTTCAGGAAAGTATCATCTTAGAAGCAGCTGCTTTAAGGATGCAGTTAGGTGAGCAGCCATGTTCAGCAGTCTACGTAGGAGGTAATCTGCTCTAACTACTCCGTATCCTTTTATTGTTAGCAGCAGTTTCAAAATTGTATCACAGGAAGGAGTATGGAAGGAATAGTTATAGTACAGGTTGATGCAAAGTCTGGTGGAGGGGTCTGAATAAGCTTTGGGTAGTGTATACTGGAGTCTCAAAGAAGGTAGCAGTGTCAAGGCCCAGGGCATTATTATGAATGTGTGTGCTGGCAGCACTGGAAGGTATCATGACTCCCACATCTGGCATTGTTCACAGCTGTATCAGGCATTTGCCACGGGGGACATCCCATATGGCCATCTAGTGGGGGATGCTGGCTATGCACTGGAGTTGTGGCTGATGACACCCGTCAGAAATGCACACACACTCGAACAAGAACACCATAATGAGGCACACACACAAACCAGGATCATTGTAGAGCATGTGTTTGGGATGCTTAAGTCACAGTTCTGCTGCCTTGACACATCCGGTGGAGCCTTGCAGTACTCTCTAGCTACATGTACACAGATGTTCATAGTATGTGCCATGCTACACAATATGATCCTGTGGAAACAACTGCAGCAAGAACAGCAAGGGGCAGGGCCACACAGCCCCCCACCATTGCCAAGGCCAGCACAGGCACAGAGGGACTCATAGGAGGATCATCTTGAGCCTGCCCCTGTAGGCAGAAGGAGGTGTGCACAGTATGCCCATGCCTTGGCAAAGAGGCAACGCATAGCACACACACTGACACTGTAAGGACCCAGGGACTGATACCTCTCTCCGACTTGCACAGACAGTAAAATGGATGCCAAACTTGACACTACCTGAGCTTTACCATGTACAGAGAGTGTACTATGTGCATCCAACAGCAGCTAGGTAAATCACCCTTCCTATCAATTACCGAATGGAGTAGGATGTTCTCATACTTGTATGTATAATATGGATGCAAGCATGCAATTGAATTGGGTGACTGAATGGGAAAGCAGCAGACAGCTATATGGGTCAGCAGGAAATTCATAACAAATACTGGTGTCAACATACTAGGCAGCACTACACAAGGTGACACCTCCCACTGCAGTACATGTGATGGCCCAAAGAAATGTGGGTGTTAATAGGTCACACACATGGATATCAATGAGGGTCACATATCCATCAACAGCCTCATCCAAAAGGACAGATGTAAATGACCATGAAGAAAGGCTTGGCTAAGGCCTCCAAATGATGGCAATAGTGAACATCCTCCCACCAGACCTACACAGACATACTACAACAAGTCTGGCAGTTACATTCCAGTTCTGAAGGGTAAGAAGTCTGAAACTGAAATATATACTATTAGGATCTAACACGTGTACTCTACTGATATGCCTCCTGTCTGCATAATAGGTCACAATACAATATGAAATGGAAGCCAACAGAGTAACAGAAATACCAGTACAGTCATTTCAAATGTTACAGTCTGCAGGTGTGCACCCCGCCACAATCCCATGTAGAAATGCAGTAACAGATGCCCTGCAGCACTCTCAAATGGCCTACAGTCCTCTGGCAAAGGCCCATGCCTTACCCATAGTGCCACTGTATGGAATGTCAGGGTTCCAGCTAACAACCTAACAGTAAACAGAAAACAAATGCAAGGCCATGTTGACAAATGTCAGAAGCATGCCTCCCCATGTCCTACTGCAAGGACTGTGGATCAGGCTATAAATACTACTGGGATAAAGGCCCAACTATAGGGATACCTCTGAGATACTGCTTACATAATGTTAGGTGGAGGAGAGAATAACAGAGAAGGGGTGTAGAAGCATGGATGTCATGGAGTATGTGAAGTCTGAAACTCTAATGTCTGCTCATACTACTCCCGACTGGAAATCCATGAATGAATAGCCACAAAACCGGAACCCCAGCCAGCATACTAACAAGGTGCTGCACCATTTACACAGAACCAGCAGTCTGTTGTCTGCAGCTACCCCTTCACAATGGCAGGTGTGTGCCAGAATGTGTAGTCTATATGCCTCAGAATATTGGTCTCAGCTTCATTCATCTCGTATTTCCCAGTAAATAACTGTGAGCAAAGAATGATAACTGTCAGTAGTTGATGACATGAGACATCACAGTGTAAAACCGGGCATATGTCAGAATATCTATGCTACAACCAAACATGTCACACAAGCAGCACAGACAGCAATAGTTACAGTATCCCCTGTATGTTAAGCCCATTGTGTCTCCATATTGGCAACCTATCTACTGATATCCTGCAGAAACAGTTTGCTAGGTGTAGCTGTAGTACACAAAACCCTGAACTGGAGTCCAACCCTCCCTGGAATGGATGCAATAGAAGGTCATACTGGGCATACTCCTACGCTTAGAGAAATGAAGCCCATGTCTCACAACACAGTGGACTACAGTTATTGGTTATTCACAGCTGTCTGTGCACACACACCAAATTGTACACCATTGATACTTCACACACACACACACACGCACACACGCACACACACACACACACACACACACACACACACACACACACACACACACACAATGGATAGGAGTACACACACAAACATACACACACAGAGACGTGGGGAAGAGACAGACAGACAGTGACAGAGAGAATCCCATTATGAGGCCTGTTCCACCCACTACACATCCCATTGGCCTATATCACATGATGTCCTGATGTCATTCACTGTAGAAATACCTTTGGCTAGCCCTCAGCCCTATAGTGTCAGTGGTGTTTGTGATAACTGTGTAACACTACAGTACAAATAGGCATCCATGTAATAGTTGTATCTCAGTCCTGTCAAACGTAAAGTTGTGTGTGTTTGTGTGTGTGTGTGTGTGTGTGTGTGTGTGTGTGTGTGTGTGTGTGTGTGTGTATTTCTAGATGAATGTGATTGAGGCCATTCACACCTACTAAATCTCTGCTGCTGATGTCACTCACCTTCAAAGATACCTTTGGACAGTTCCTCTGCATATAAGCTCTGTGGCACTTGTGATAACTGTGTAATACTATAGTGTAGCAAACTAGTTAGGTAGGAGTTCCAATCCTGATTCTGGTAAATGTGAGTGTTTGTGTGAGAGAGTGTGTGTATCCTTGTAAAGACCTGATTTGGTGATCATTCACAATTACAACACTTCCCTTACCCCTCCTTCAGAACTGCTGCTGATGTGACTCACCTTCAAATATACCTTTGCACAGCTCTCCAACATGTAAGCTCTATGGCGTGTGCAATAAATGCAGAACAATGCAGTAGCAATAATTACATAGGTATGGATTTGAATCTCATCCCTGGAAAGTGTCTGTGTGTGTACATATGTATGTCCGTACCTCAAAGATTTTGGCCCTATTTACACCCAGTACACATCTCAGTGCCTGACTTTAACAGTCCTGCAGATATCATCCACCTTAAAAGTACCTGTTGTAAGGTCAGTGGTGCATGTGGTAAATGTGTAACCATAATGGTCCAAAAACATAGTTAGATAGAGGTTTAAACTTCACCTCTGGCAAATGTAAATGTGTGTGTAGGGTACAATATTTTATGGAACCTCTCACCCACTACATCACCCAATGCCAGTATTTACAAGGGCTGGTGATGTTCCTCACCTTAGAAGTACCTTGGGACAACATCCATCCTGTACGCTCCGTGCCGCATGTGATAAATGCGGTACACTGTAGTAGCAATACATAGCTAGGTAGGGGTTTGAAACTCAGTACTGGCAAGTGTGTGTGTGTCTGTCATCAGTATCCTGTGTGAGGGTCGGTGTGATTGTGCAATAACAGGATCCATTGGGGGTGGGTTTTGCTAAATTATTATGTTGAGGACCTAGTATATGTCACAATGTCTACATTACAAGGCCAACAGTTGTCAAACACTGAAGAGGTTGGTGTAGACAATCCACAGCCCTAAATGCGACAGTATGGATTAGTGAACAATATAGGCAACCCTTCTATTACTCAAATACCACTCTCCACCCAAGTATCATACACAAACACAATTGGCTAGGCAATAACCACTATATTGGTAGCTCCCCTGCATAATGCCTCACAGATAGTACCCACGGTGTGATTGCAGTGGACTACATGCCTGTTGACCGCAACAGTGCCACTGACATCAGAAAGTACTTTGATGTGTTACATCTCCTGACTGAGTGTGTGTTATCCAGCAAGTAAAAGGACATGACACCCTATTCCATCCTCTCAGTAGCCCAATCAATATGTACAGTGGCCCTTTTGCCATGTTCCCCACTGGACACCTGCAACAACTGTGGAGTCTGCAAATGTACCCCATATAGGGAATACCATGCCTTATACACATGCCCTGTATGGACAGATGCCACTAACTCCACTGAATACCTGTATCATACTGTCAATGTAGGTGCAATCACTACCTCCGTTACATAGCCATGTCTCACCAAATGAGGTCAGGAATGCTACATCAGAAGATACTAATCTGACCACACAACATGCCCCAGAGACCTCAAGCTCACTTCCACACATCAAAGAACATGCATGTAGGACATGTGCACAACCCAGACACTGTCCATGTTATGGAATATAGATCACATACATGGGAAGCAGTGCACATCACTGGCCACCCACAATAGAAACCTGGATGAGTGGATGGGGAATACAATACCCACCCCTGGGAACCACTCCAGTGACTATATTCCTGAGCCACACTGGGGACTATTGTCATGTGGCCTGATGCCAAGATATTCCCTTGGCCTAGCATTGTAGAGCCTTCAGGCCTATTCACCTACTACACACCTATGAAGCAATGAACCTATGGATCTCAGTTGGTTGATTAATAGCTCCTGTGGCTGTGGTTATTAGCAATCGAAGGTGTGTCCAAACCAGAACATGTGTTACAGACTGGGAATTACCATGCACATACTGTACCCTGCACATGATATGGTTGATGTGTCACCACACTGCTATACCCTGTGGCCTTGCTCCAGGGCCACATCTTGGTGACACACAGATGCTTACAATGGACATGGGATACAGCATGTGAGAACACATTCACTCAGCACTTTACTTGTGGGGGGAGACAGGGGTAAAGCTGGTACTGAATGTATTGCCAAGTCTGTGGCCAATATCTGTTGTCTCAGGATAGGTATTAGCTTTGTGCAGTAACTCACAGCACTTGTGTTTAATGCTGTGGAGGTTGTTGCTGTAACTATCAAGGCTGTTGTGACTGTTGTCAGTGTCTGCTGCATCTCTGCTGCCATAGATGCCTGTTGGGGACTGCAAGAGGCATCCAAAGTTGTGTTTGAGGCTAATAAGTGAGTTCAACAGTCATGGGACAACATCTTTCCCTACAATAGTGTCCTCCTTCTGATGTACACTTCAGTAATGGCAGGGGACCATCACATTGTCTCCCAGTGTTTGGAGGACAGTTTCTGGGTTCTGTTGGTTCTGGCTAGTACCATCTATTCATGTACCTGTTTGTACAGTGCCTATGTGTATGATTCCACAGTCATGCAGCTACATCCCATTGCCATGGGTGCAGTGAAGACATCCATCCCTGTTTTCATGGCTGCAAATTCAGCTTTGGAGAGTGTTTGCCAGGTGGTTATCTTTATGGGGGTGTGGCTGACATGTTGAGTTCCATGTTGATTACAACCTGTGTGAATCTCACCATGCAGGGATTGACATCTGGGCATGAGCAATGGTCCCATATTTAAGTGGTCAACACAGGTTAAAGTTGTTGCATCCTTTACCAGAGGTCAGTATGAGCTGGTCTAGGGCAATGGAAATGATGAATCCCAGAAGTGTTGGGCCACTGTACTGGCGATTGGCTACATTCCCCAGGTGATGGAGGGGTAGTTGAAGACTCGTACAATGTCAGTGTTGCATTGGACCATCAGAGATGGCAGGGTGATGAGGAATATGCATTGACAGACTATGGACATAGATGTGGACCCATAGCAGGCTATGGTCTGGATAGCACCATTACCCCAAGGCAGTTGTACCAGAAGTATCTCCAATGCATTATGATGGGATGCTAGTCTGGAGGTGTTCCCATCCATAATGAATATGGAGACAACACCACCTGTGGAGGTGTGGTGTAGTCCATGTTTGGGGGCTGACAGCTGTGGAATGCATCATAGCCTAATACTGCAGGTCTACTGTCTGCTTCTGTGAACCACCTCTCCATTACAGCAGACATGTGTCCTACACTTCAACAACTGCTATGAGTGACTGCATCCTGACAGTTAGATGTCCACTGTTGAGCAGCATGACCCTCAGATTCCATACATGTGTAGCTGTTATGGTGATAATAACATTAGGAACACTGCCTAATAATGCACCATAGGGGTGACAAGACACATAGCCAATACCTGGCAACCCAGCGATGACAGATGTAGGACATCTGTAGCAAGTCATTGGGTTCCAGCAATCATGCCATCCCAGGCAGAGAGGTCCTGGATCCCCTGAGAATGACACATAACACATAAGCCAATGTTGCAGTCAACCATCTGTTGATAGTACCGCAGCATCATTCTGGGTGACAGCTGTACACTGCCCAGAGCTACTGTCACACCTGCCTGAACTGCATAATCAAAGAGTTCAACCATGTCTCCTGTCATGTAGTCCAGGGAGGTGTGTTCCAATTCATTCACAACCACATGGATACAGAGTGATACTTGTTGTGGAGTTACATGACTGGCTGTATCATGTGTTAGATGCTGGCATGTGATTGACATTTGTCTGTTACCTGCTCTATATACAACCTAGTGAGTGGGATGTGCGTGCCTCAGTATTGAGTTACCCATGATCACTGTATTGTGCAAGGTGGTTAGTCTTAGGGGCTTAGGTTGGGGGGCACACTGTGTAGATTAAATATATCTCCCTTGGCATGTGCCATGTTGCAGTGTCTGAGTGAGTATCTGCCTTGCTGGTCTGTGCTGTTTGGGTAGATGTCCATTGAGTGCCTCTGGAAGGTGGGTGTGTGGCTTTTCACTGTATGTCATGGCTGTCAAAGTGGGTATCATGGTGAGCTACGTGTTCCACATGTTGTGGTGCAGGTGTTGATCTTATCCTCTTGACCTGCTAGTCCATTCTTTGCTGGAGAGTGCATATGTACACATTGGGTGATATATGGGTAACCCTCACAGGTTTGAGTGTTTGGAGTTTAGAGGGGAGGGTTGTCTGTGTACATGTGGCAGTTGCAACATTGCCCCAGAATGGACATATGCACCAGGTCAATGGGTGAAAACACAGATAACCACCCTTCAAACATGCCAGGAGGGGTGGACATAACTAGTAAGTACTGGAGCGCCATCTGTGATGAACAAGTACTGCTGACGGCTCACAGGTGTGCCACACTTCATAATACAATAACCTGGTGAAGTGCCAAGCCATAATGCTAGTTGAAGTGCAAGATAGAAAGAACTAGCATGATGGTGGAAGAGAAGGCAGACTGTCTGCCACCTGTAATACTTTACCACAGCTGTGCAATTATCAGCAGCTTTGGCCATGTGAAAATTCAGTAAACTCTGTAGTGCATGCAGTAACTGTATAACACTATAATAGACATACCTAGACAGGCAGGAGTTGTAATCTCACTACTATCAGGTGTATGTGTGTGTGAATCATGTACTATCTGGCTCATACCATTTTTGACCTGTGTACTACTCTTTACACTTCCCTTCACTCCAATTTAGTAGACCTGTTGACGTCATCCACCATAGAAGTACCTTTGGAAGAGGTGGAAATGTATAAGCTCTGTGGCATGTCTCATAACTGTATAGCACTATAGTAGGAATACCTAGATAGGCAGGAGTTCTAATCCTAATGCAGGCAACTGTTTGTGTGTGTGTATGTGGATCATATCATGTGTGACTTATACCATTTTGATGTGCATACCATACACAGCTGGTGACCACCTCCCACTGCTATTACTTTATATAGTGTGGTGACAGCATCTGCCTCACATGCAGCAGGTTAAACCATTGTACAGTGCTCTGTACAGATGTGTCTGGAATATCCATATGTTTGAAACCTATACGTGGTCGGAAGTGGTCTGCGTGCCTTAACAATGTCCATGCATGTGATATTATAGCCAAATAGGCCACAGTGAGTGTACTGACACATATGGCAGCATGAGGTATCATACCTGACTGAAACATAATGCTGATAGGATGTCTTCCACCCTCACAGGTGGCCTGCCTTGTAGGTGCAATACATGAGTACAGATGCTTGGTTTTACAAGTGAACTGTACCTGTTATGGGTCACATTAAAGGGTGGAAGAGGTGTGGACTGTCATATTGTGGTCCTAATTAGTATGCAACAGGAACACCTTGCATCTTAAGAGGGGTGTGTACACAATTTATATCCACTGTATACCAGTAATATGTCATGCATGACCTTACCTTAGGATGTTTGTCCAGCACAATTTGGTGGCCTCTATCCAGATGTCTTGGCACTGACAAGTTGTGAGGTATGCTACAGGAATGTTGAATTCACATCAAATAGGCCCCAGTGGTGATCACTGTGATGCAATACAGTTAACCCCAGCACAAGTGAACATGCACAACAAGCAATATAGCTATTCCATAAAGCAATATAGCTATTACTGATGGTTGTGTGCATGGTAAACTGCATGCACTTCACATGGCTGGGGTATTGCCAGGTAACAACAGAACAATGATACTCACCAGCTTCAGGGTGCTGTCCCATATGCAGACCAGAGGGTCCTAGGTAGTTGTGACAGGGGGCTATTGTCAGCAGATGCAGATGTGGCCTTGGTATAGGATGGATGCAGCATGTCTGCACATCTACAGTACTAACCGCAATAATACACAATGCCCTGTCCTCACCATAGATGTGCACCTCTGTGCATTAGAAAACCCCATCCACAACTGGACCTGACACATGCATGTAGATACAAAACAGATACATATATGTCTGAAACATTAGTGTACTAATCCCCACTGGGCTCTTACATGCATGCTCCTCATCCAGTGTGTGTGTGTGTGTGTGTGTGTGTGTGTGTGTGTGTGTGTGTGTGTGTGTGTGTGTGTGCAACCCACCTCAAGAATGCTTCCATCAGTGTCATGGTTTGTGCGTTCGGTATTTGGCCCAAGTGTGGTGAGGAGTTCCTTGGTGGGTGTCAGTGAGGGCTGGATGGCTGGTCCCTCACCTGTGTCTAGCCGGTCCCTTGCTACAGCAGCAGCCCATTGATGGGCATGGCATTTGAGGTAAGTGGCCTGATGCTGCACATGCATGCAACTTCTGCTGTGCAGTCCAGCATCATTTAACCTGTGGACTACACTGTTCCACAGGGAAGTCCTCTCCCGCACATCTTCTGCTCTCCTTCCATATGACAGGACATAATGTCCAATCACATATTGGGTGATGATGTCTGTTTCCCCAACAGAGAATGCTGGTAGGTGAGCACTCTGCATGTTACCTGGAAGACATGAACAGAAAAAGGTCACAGGACCTCATACGGTTGTCAAAATGCACATCAACAGTGGATATTACATGCAAATAATCCAGACTACCCCAGAAACCTCCAAGCTATCATGGCTATAGCAGCTTGCATTACATGCCTGTCCCTGAGGTATCTTATTCCCCTCAATGTTGGACACTTGACTGAATAATCCTCTATCCTCCATTCATTTCAGTGTAGAGGGTTGACAGTGGTCATTTTCCATGTGGATGGTGTGTGGATGGTAACAAGTCTGTGTTTGACTGTGGTGTGTGATGGAGCTCTGAGCATATGCCTGAGGTCATGTAGGAGGTGACACTGATGTTATTATGCCCCATGGAGATATGCTGTTGTTGCCATCAGTAGGCAATATGTACATACTAACCATTGCTGTGGGGAGGAGTGTGGCTGATGTGCATATCTCCATGTATGACTGGGGTGGACAGGGTGGCGATGTTCCCACCTAACCTGCGTGATGCAGGTTGCCTATATCCACGGAATGTGTGTATGAGGTGTTCTTTACCCCAGTACAGGGTGAATTATGTTGTTTCATCTGAGACTTACAACATACGTGGAGACATGGTTGCAATTGTCCTTGGTGGTGTGGATATGTCTGATTCATAGTCATAGTCACCCTTACAGGAAGTCACCTGTGAACTTACCTGCTTGTTCACATATAGATGGACTTGGTTCAAAGTTGTTGGCTGCACCTATGTGTCCCTGTACAGTCAATGTTGCAACCTATTATGTGGTTTGTGTATTGCTGCTGTCCACCAAAGGGGATTACTCTACCTTGGTGGAGACTGGATATACAGGTCAGGTACTGCTGTGTCCATATAGCTACCGTGGATATTAAGGCTACACACCCCTGATACACTGCCTGGTATTTGTGCAATTGGAACATGACACCACAATAACTCATTTCATAACAATTCCCACCAGTAGTGTGACATATAGCCTGTACAATTCAACTGAAAACTTAACAATCTGGACTGTGGAAAGATATGGAAATAATACTCAGTACAATAAGCCAGTTGAATGAGTGTGCACACCCTTAAACTTGTGTATGCACTGCTTGAGATGGTTACAGCATTCATCCATCTTGGTCTGGACTCTAACATCATGGCACATCTTCACTTGGCAATAGTTGCTCACCTTCCTAGAAACACTTTTGATTGTATTGCAATGGAATTGGAGAGGTTAGGGGTCACATTCAAGATGAAAAACATTATGAAATGATCTTCTGTGGTCTGATTGTCATACAGCACACAAACCTGGCATTCCAACAGGGGTGTGTGCACATGTGATATCCACTGGATATAGTTATTGATATAGCTGGTAGTGGTAGGCATGGACAGAGGTTCATAACACAGGTGGATACTTCTCTGATTAATACCTGATAATCATGTCTACTCCAGTACCCACATCAGTGTCAGGGCAATGCAACCACCAGTAGCTGTACATATATATGTCTGTTGTATGCACTGACACTGATATAACACACATGTACAACATGCACAACCTATGTACCTGAGTGCTTGAAACCCATGTGATTAGTTTTGTGCCTTCCAGCTGAAAATATGCATACATACATGTGCTCAGGGGATACCTGGTATATATTTCTACTGAATGTAAGTATGGCACACTGTATTTACAGTCTTGCTCTCAATCATACCTCTCAACCTGTTACAGCAGTACGTCTGGACGATGGCACACATAAATGGGTGTCAAAAGGGACATCAGTATCGATACTGTATTAATATAGCTGCACCATACATTAGTACATTGATTACACAGTAGGGTTTGACATCACTGTGATAACCTGCAAGATGTCCAACAGTCATAAGTAGACTATTATGTTATAATGCCATTGCTCACAGACCTGCCAATGGTTTGGCTGACATAACACAGGTATATGTGTATGTGACTACAGATATCATTCACAAATGTGCTTATTTTCCAGCAGAACACTGTACAGTTGAATGTTAAGTCAATATATTACATGCAGTTCAACACACATGTCCACAACAGTGCTCTACTATGCACACACCCTCTATAGGTGTCTTAGCTTTACAAGGCAAACATGTGTCGTGCTCATAATCACAGGTAACATGGATATGGAAAACATCCCATTAACTGGCCTAGCAGTGGCACAGTCACAACTGTTTGACAGACACCCCATGCGGTTGTCATATATGAGCTGTCCTTTCTCCAGGTGAGTCAGGCTCCTGAGCTGTGTTCCCACCTCACAACCTCTCAGAGCATCACATCTGGACAATGCCTACAATGATGGGGGGATAAATAGGGACAGACTTTAAATGTGCCAGTTATAAACATAGGAAGTTCATAGAAGGATACATTTAGCATTAGAGTGAATATTCTTAAGGATGTGGAGTCTTAAACTCAAGTGTTTGTCATTACCTGATGACTTCAATCCTCAGCTATTTGACAGTAAAGTACAGATCTAAGGAGGAACAGACAAAAATACATGATGGTAAAATGTGGACTTTCTGTGAGGATCTGTACAGTTGAGAGGTATGTCTGTGATATCTCACACTGCAGAGAGGGCCAGATGCTATGGCCATAGCAGCTGTTTAGCAGGGCATTAGTACAGCATGTCTTGTTGCGACATATATTCCTCCAAACCATATTCCCCATTATTACAGACCAAGTACTAGATTCAATTACTTGCTTACATGCTCCACTTAACTTTTTTCTTTCCTCTCTTTTCCACTTTATGTCTCATTTGTTATTTCTGTCTCTCTTCCTGTGAACTACAGGGATAGAGCTGGTTTGAATAGGTGGAAACATGACTTTTGTAGGTGATGCTCATGAACAGGTGATGCCCTGTGCACCTGTTGAGGTTCCCCACTTGCTAAATGCATGCGGAGCAGCTGTGTAGTTCTTCCAATAGCCAATGTCATGGCAACACACAGTCCTATAATTGAGTACTCCATGTCGGCATTGGCCCTTTCCCTTACTTGTGAGGAAGACATCCTGGAGTTGTGTGAGCTACTACCTCTTACAACAAGACTTGTGGGGACAAGCCAACTAAATGGTGGGGAAGGTTCAGGACTTAGGAGCAGAATGTGAGTATTGATGTTATATGTTTGGAATACTACTAGTTTAACAGGGTTTATCTGCACATGCTACTTCTGCATGTGTTTTCAGTCTGTCTGCATTGCTCTCAATTGTAGGGCCATCCACATAATGGCCACAGGTTAGTCTGTTATGTATGGGCTGTTCCCCAGACAGGTGTTGTCCTTGGCAAATCAGTAGCATACTCTGGTGATTGCATTATGTAGATGGTAACATCCTTTTTTTCTGACTTTATATCCCTCAGAAAATATATATTACAACAAACACTGTAACACCAGCAACTTTCTCAGTGTATAACAGCAATATTTCATGTATGGCCATGTATTTGGGCATCTGTCCACTAATGATGTCAGGCTTTGTCCAGATGTCATACAGTAGTAGTTGGATAGGTATACTGGTTTATCATTATTTAGTGCTGTAATTCCTGCTGAGGGGAAAGGCTGGGAAACATATTGAAGTCTGTACATTCAAGAGGTAGGTGTACAGAGAATGCTCTTAGATGGCCTTGCAATATATTTTATGTTGGGGACAGTAACACATGTTTTAAAACTAGGCTGTTAGAACATGTCAGACATATTACTGATAAGAAATATGTCAGTTCTATAGCTGTACATTTGAATAAATCACACCATGGGGACAGTAGTGGGTCTCAAGGTACTGTTTCTGAAAACGTCTGTTCCTCAGTGTGATGAAACATTCATAAAAGAACAATTGTTATGTACAAACTTCAATGTATTAATATTAACTGTAATACGTTATCCCGTAGGGGGTTAAATGATGAGTGTAATTGGAGGGTGTGTATTCAATTATGTAATTAGGTGTTAATTGCTTCTTGGGATTAAGGCATGTATTTCTGGTGATGTTTACTCCTTGCAGGCTTTGGCCAAGACATCAGAGTATAATAAACATGTATGAATTACTGGCTGGTTGTATTTATCTTTGCTATGTTCAGACATTTTATTTGTTTTGCTAAGAGATTGTTGCATGTCTGGCCATTGTGTATGGCCTATCATGATTTTGTAGCAGTGTACTGTTCAGTCATTTATTTGGATATTTGGACTGGGGGGGGCAGATGTGGGTGTCATGGCTGCTTTTGTATCCAACTGTGCATGCTCTCCAGTTGTGGGTGATATATATATATATATATATATATATATATATATATATATATATATATATATATATATATATATATATATATTTATGTCCATGTGTATATATAAGTATTTACTATATATAAATATATATATATATATATATATATATATATATGTATATCTCAGTATTTATTAATATATCTACTTATTGTTGTACACATATATGGATCTCCCTACATCTCTCTCTCTCTCTATGTATGTTTCTATATATATATATATATATATATATATATATATATATATATACATACCAATGCAAGGTCCTGGGTTCAAGACCTGCAAGGCTGTTTATTCTGTTGCTAGGCAGAAGAAGGACTGTTGGATACAGAGTAGTTAAGGCAGTTTTGAGAAGCTTTGAGTGGGTTTGCGCTGGTTTGCCTGACGGTAAGCGGTGCTAACGTATGGTTAAACAAAAAGGTGCTTAGACTGTGCAGGCTTCCCTTACCAGTGCGCAAATCTGCTTATCATTTACATTTAAGCAATGGTTACATCTGCTAAGCATAGCTCAGCCTTGGTAACCAGTGATCACATTCCAGTCAGATAAAATGGCAGGGTAATGACATCTTTCATAAGTGTACTTAATTTCCTATACATAATATGCTTCTATGTGCTGTCATTACAGTAGGAAGGGGGTGTGAATATACTGTATGGGACACCGGGATATGCATGGGTACTACCACAATCTGTTCTCTTTGGATTTGTTTCATACATGGGTAGTATCCCAAGTTATATGCAGTCACACTTGCATGTTACACCAGCTACAGTGCACTGGCTGAGAGAAATAGTTTAATGCATATGGTATCATTGCATTAGTACTTTTAATAGTGTTTTTTCGAGTAAGAGTAGATTGCAGATTGTAGTACTGGAACCATACACCCCTGCATGCAAAGCTGGACTCTGAGTACTGAATATCTTTTTCTAGGTGTTTGCCCTGTATGTTTATATGTATCTCCTATTGGATATTTATCTGATATGTTGATATTAACTGTAGACTACTATGTTCTTTGGGCATGTCATTGGGGACTGCTGTCATGTAGTAATAGCATACCTTTCAGTTTCAGATGTGTATCTTTCAATACAGTCATCCTAATGCATAACCTGTTGGCTATCTACTTTCTGTCTGCCCTCTATACAGATGTGCAGATGTCAGGTATTGCTACATCCATACCACTAAGTAGGTGCCCACATTGTATTGTGCTGTGGGCATGGACACTGCTGCTAGTTCAGACATTCCTTAATGTGGGCCTTGCCCCATTTCCTTGCCTGTGTGATGGACATTACAGAGGTGGTGGTGTACAGATTCACATACAGTGGGTGGCAATACGTGAAAGGACAGGACATGTGGAGACAGCCAACCAACATGGGGGACATATCCCCAGATTTGTGAACAGATTCTATGTCATCAGTGCTGTTATACACATGGTGGATTGATAGATTGAAAGGGTTTGTGTGGACATGCATTTAGTGTGTCATCACCACTCACAGTGATATGTCTCTGACATACCTCTCCACTGGCACACTGTCCACAGACTGGCCACATGTCTGCCTGTCATGTTTTGTGTGTTCACCAGACAGTTGGTGTCCTTGGTATATCAGTTGTGGACTCTGGGGAATACAGTCAGTAAATACTCACATTTATTGATATTACCGACGTCATATTCCTCATAAAGGATGTTACAACAAACCCAGTGACATCTGCAACTCTCTCAATGTATGACAGCAGTATATCCAATCTACCCCTGTGTTTGTGCCTCTGTTCCCACCTAGTGGTATAGGGGTTGATGCTAAGCTTAGTGAGTGGTGGATGTTATCAAAGGCTTTGGCAAGATCAATGTAGGTTGTATGTGTCACCTTGCCTTCATCCACAGCTCAGGTGACTGACGGCAAGAGGTTGACCAGGTTGAATGAGCAAGAATGACCTACCTTTCACAAAGGTAAACTGTGTGGGATCCTGAGTCTGCAGAATCCCATATCCCTGTTTATTAGGTGCATGATGATGCATTCCATAGCTTCACATAACACTCTTGTCAGGCAGTTGGGGCAGTATTTCCCAGGGTCTGTAGTTACACCTCATTTGTGGGGAGGGGTGACTGTAGCAGTGCATAATTCAGTAGGGACAAAGCCTGAGGTGAGGCTGTGCTTGAACAGGGCACACAGGTAAGGTGCCAGGTCACTCTGTAGTTCATGTAGAACACAGCCAGGGATATTTTCAGGTCCCATAGAGGCTGTATTCGTGGCCTTGGACAGTGGTGTTGTAACCTGTGCTGCAGTAATACTGAATGCCTGGCGGTGTACTGGTATTGTGATTGGTCCTTTGGGGGGGGGGGTTAACAGGTACTGTTTGCACAAGATGCCAGCCAGTATATTGGCATTATTTGTTGGCTCAGTCTGGGTGGTACCACTGTCTAGTTGCTCAGAACAAGTCATGGTATTGCCACAGAGATTCTTTACATAACTGTATAAGGCCTTGTGGTTGTCTTTACTATGTGCTCCAAGTCTGTTTTCACAGCTACCTTTGTTGTATTTGACAAGGGATCTCAATTATTCATTGAGGCTGATAAGGGTTTATTTCCTGTCTTGGGACTTCACCTTATTCCACATCGGTTCCCTCCTTCTGTTGTACAGTTTCTTTATGGCAGGGGACCACCAGATCAGCTTCCTTTTTTTGGAGGTGAGGGTCCTGGTTGCATTGGGTAAGGCGGTATCCATGCATTTGTGTACGTGTTCATAGTGCATTACTGTTTGATTCAGCTGTCATGCAACTAGTCTCCATTTGCATGGCTGCCGTGAGGTTAGCCACCTCTGATTTTATGAGGCCATAGTTATCTTTGGAAAGGCTTTTCATGGTGGTTACCTATGCAATGGGGGTAGGATGGCTGTAGATTTCCAAAGGGGATTACTTTGTGTTCAGATATAACACGTGAGGTGTTGACTATTGGTGTAGAGCAACAGTCACCCATGTTAGGAAGGACCAGGTCGATATGATGGGTATGTGGATTGGTACATGAGTAGCTTTCCCACTTAATGGTGGGGTAGTTGAAGTCAAAAAGTATGAGAGTGTTAGACTGGACATTAATATTCTCCAGGGTGTTTATGGACATGAGTGTGAGTCTTGGGAAATGTATGGGGACCTATCGCAGGAACAACCTGAACCACTGTCTTACCCAATGTCAGCTACGCCTGCAGGATCTGTAATGCATAATGTTGATCTACCACTCTGGAGGTGTGTGCATCTTTTATGAATATGAAAATACTACCACCTTTGGAGCTTCAGTCCACGTTCTGCAGCCAAAAGTTGTGGAATTACTTATAGGCTGGTACTGCAGGGGTGCTTCCTGCTGCCTTTATCCAGGTCTCTGTCACAGCGCAGATGTCATTGTTCCCCATTTTAAGGAATACTTCCAGTGAGTGAGTTTCCAGATTTAGAATTCCAGTGTGCAGCAGCATGACCCTCTGATTGCATGTCTTTGTAGCTGTCATATATTTCTGTATATTTATGTATACATATATTTATCTATCTATCTATATATATATATATATATATATATATATATATATATATATATATATATGCATTTATTAACCTTTCTATATATATGTATGTTTGCATATATGTGGATATGAATGTGTATGTGTATGTATCTCTCTCTCTCTGTCTCTCTCTCTCTCTCTCTCTATATATATATATATATATATATATATATATATATACATAAAATCACTTTTTAACTCCACAGGCCAAAATTACACTCGCTCACTCTCATCTTATTTCCACTCTTCTTTATGCTTCACCTATATACACTAACCTAAAGAAAAATAACCTCACTAAACTAGCAAATGCATACAATAGCATTGCTAGATTTGCTACCGCAAACCCATTTAGAACTCACCACTGTCAGAATCTACAACAACTAAACTGGCTAGAACTAAAAAATACGCTATTACTCTCCCAATTTACCTTTGTTCATAGGATATTTTACCAACCAAAAAATACCCCTATACTTTCTGACCTTATTTCTCCCTATTCTAACCTAAATTAATTACGCTCCTCTAATAAACTTCTTGTGAAGTTAACTAAGTCCAATAACATAGCAGGCGACTCACTGTTCTCCAACACCATAGCTAAATACTGGAATCTTCTACCTACCACTCTTAACTTTTACTTTGTCACCCTTCCTCTTTAAACAAAAGCTCAAACAACATCTAAAAACACTCTGGCTATGCCCATGCATCAATCCCGACTAATCTTATGATTCTACTAATTACTCTTCTCCTAATCACCTTCTCTTACATCTCTCTACTCACTCCCCTTGAGTAGACAATCTCTAAAACACCCTTGTTAATTAGCCTCTGATATGAATTAATATAGAACTCTGTATGGTTTATATTTACTTAATCAATTATACTCTTCATGTATGTTTTACTAAAGTATAACTCCCCTATCTTGTACTGTAAATAAAATTAGAGTAAGTGTCCTTCCCAGTATATATTTTCAACTAGTATAATCTAGATTGAACCTTATTTCTGTTTGTATTTTACTAACTACTTACTTTCTTTATGTAAATTATTTGTTTGTATTAACTTCAATGTGGAGCTTTTCTCCCCGGGCCTCTGCTGAAAATGGAAATGTATCCAGTTGAACTAGCCCGGTAAACAAATGTAAAATAAATAAATATATGTGTGTGTGTGTGTGTGTGTGTGTGTGTGTGTGTGTGTGTGTGTGTGTGTGTGTGTGTGTGTGTGTGTGTGTGTGTGTGTGTATCATGTATATATTTGTCCACATATATGCATCTCCATACATATATACATGTATTTATAGACTACCTGACTGATTCTACAGAATCCATTCCTTGCTGTTGGATGACTGCACTAACTGATATGTTTGGGATGTCATCACTATTTTGTAGGGCTCGGATGGTGTAATGGTAAATTGCTTTGATCATACTTCACAAGGCCCTGGGTCCAGGACTTGGCAGGCCATATTATGTTGTTGCAAGGCAGAACATTTCAGCTGTGGAAGATGAGATAAGGGCAGTAATTACAAGAGGTCCATAGTTTGAGCCCCTTCACCCCCATTTATACAGCTTTTGGTTAGATTTGTTACAGTAAGATTCAGAGTGGGATCCAATGCCCGAATGCACTACATACATACATATATACATATGTATGTATATATATATATATATATATATATATATATATATATATATATGTGTGTGTGTGTGTGTGTGTGTGTGTATAAATATACATATACAAATACATTTTCCCTATTGTTGAATGACTGTGCTGCATGATATGTTTGAGAAAACATCAGAAATATCTACAGCTCAGATCGCTTAGTGATAACTTGCTATGGTGTGCAGGGTCCTGGGTTCAAAGCTTGCAAGGGCTGATTATTTTGTTGCTGGGCAAAACAAGGGGTGTTTGATGCAGAGTGATTAAGTCACTTTTAAGCAGCTGTAAGTGGGTTTGTGCGGGTTTGCTCAGCGGTAAGCAATGCTAATTTCTGATTAAATATGCTTAGAGGCAGTTAGCTTTAAAATTGCTTAATCTGTGTAGGCATTGCTTAACACCATGCAAACAGGCTTAATCCCACTTACTACTGCTTAAAAGAATAAGTATTCCAATGCAGCTCCGAGTGTTGGTCAGTTGAAAAAAATCCCAGCGCTAATATGGACAAGTAAAAAAACGTTTAATTCAGATGAAAAAGTAAAATAAAATAAAATACGATGAAATACGTTAACTGCAGGTTTATGCTGTTAACGTATTTCATCGTATTTTATTTTATTTTACTTTTTCATCTGAATTAAACGTTTTTTTACTTGTCCATATTAGCTCTGGGATTTTTTTCAACTGAACAACACTCGGAGCTGCATTGGAATACTTATTGGTTTGCTGTTGTGTTTTGTACTGCTTAAAAGAGCTTACTCCTGCTTACCCCACGCTAATTTCTTTAAAAGAAAAGATAAAAAGGGGTGATGGGAAAGTGGTGAAAAAGGGGACACGCAGAGGGAAAGACAACAAGGAAAGTAGCTAGGGATGTGCAGAACGGGTGTAGGGAATGTCCATAGCTATCCATTTCTTCTACAGCAACAGCTGTGCATATATATTCAATTTGGAGGTATATTTGGATACTCAAACCCCTGAGAGATGGGTGAGGACAACAATAATGTGTTGTGAAGCCAGTTAGACCAGATTATTTGTGTCCAGTGGACACTTGTGTGAAATAGACAGCTATGTATGGGGCAAAGTTTTTTGGGGGAACAGATTGCCCTTTTTTCTTAAGGTGAGAGTGGGATGTTGGGAAAGAATAGAGGTATATGTGGGGAGACAGTTTTGGGTAGGAAGACAGACAAGACAGACAAGACAGCATACGGGGCAGTATATGACACATGTGAGGGGAAAACACCTTGGATAGGGAGGGGTGTTTGGAAATTGGAAGCCCATGAACCCCCAAATGGAAACAGTGGGACAGAGGTCCCCACCCATGGGCAGTCACCACTGCACCTTCATGGCCCCGAAGGTGGCTGTGCTGGGGGCTGAGCAGGAGGGGCAGGCTGATTCTCTAATTGTTCCACGCGACCCACAATCTGGCGTATCCAATCTCCAAACTCCATTTGGAGCTCGCTAAGCACCAATCCCCTTTCCTGGCTTCGGTTGATGGTATCCTGTCTGTGCCCGCTCCTGGTGGGGGAGGAGTCCTACACCCCTGAGGTGGTTCCACCCAAAGGTGGTGCAGGACCAGCAGACAAGGAGATCCTGGAGTGGGTCCCAGATGTACTGAGGCCCGGTGCCATGGCCAGATGAGCTGGGAGAGCGTGGTCCGCTGGGACCGGCCTTCCTTAACGTGCCATGGTGTTGCAGTTTTAGAACATATCTAGGTTAGTAACAGTCAACACAATCCAGGATTTAGTTATAACAGCATGCATAGATATTCCCATTAACCCAAAACAACAGATTTGGAACAGTTGCATAGCAAACAGAACACATGCATATATGGCACCTCAGTAGCCATTACAACAGCATGCAGGTTACATTGATACCAACGGGCCACCAATGATAATATTTCAACATGGAACATTAATAGAAACACATTTCAGTATTTGTTGTACAATAGGACATATGTCCCAACAGTAGGTTTGGTGTAAACATACCCATTGATTTGTGTGTTTAGATTATTGCTGCAGGTCTGGTGGTGGGGGGGATGTCACTTAACAACTTGTTTATCCTTGCAGTACTGACAACTTTAATGATCATTGCTCATATCATTATTCTACAGGTATTATTACAATACCCTATGGCCTTGGTTTGGCCAGTGGTATGTTTGTACACAGTGTATCATTCAACCGTCTTATAGCTACTTTCTACTTCTCTTACCTGGAAGACCTGTGGGGGGAATGTTTGTTAACACTACCTGACTGTTTCTACACATATTCCCAAAATCCTAGTTAAAAGTATGCATACAGCTTTCTACCACTCCTGGGATTTGAACCATGGTTGTGTCTGCTAAAAATGCAACAATTTGTCTTTCATCAGAATGAGCTATTAAGAAGCTGCTGTTGCTTCTTTTACTGTTTTCTTTCTAAGTCTGTCTTGGTTGTAAAATCTGACCTTGCAATTGCAACATTCTTATATAGGCATTCTTAGACATATTTTTTATGTAGCACAGTGTGGGAAACATTGGTTAACACAACATTACTGTTCAGATATCAGATCTTGGTGAATGCAACATTTCAGGTCATACAATACCAGAGTAAACACAACCAGTCCAGGATTTAGACCTTTATTGCCAGGCAGTTACAGTTCCCTTACCTGGAAGACCTGTGGGGGGAATGTTTGTTAACACTACCTGACTGTTTCTACACATATTCCCAAAATCCTAGTTAAAAATATGCATACAGCTTACTACCATTCCCGGGATTCAAACCATGGCTGTGTCTGCTAAAAACACAGCAATTTGTATATCATCAGAGTGAGGAATTGAGAAGCTGCCATTTTTTTCTTCAATGTTTTCTGTCTAAATCTCTCTTGATTGTACAATCGGACCTTGTAATTACAACATTCTTATGCAGAGATTCTAGACATATTTTTATGTAGCACAGTGTGGAAAACAGTGGTTAACACAACATTACTATTCAGATATCAGATCTTGGTGAATGCAACATGTCAGGCCATACAATACCAGAGTAAACACATCCAGTCCAAGATTTAGAACTTTATTGCCAGGCAGTTACACTTTTATTTAAATATGACTTATATGGGACTATTACTGTCATATTGTCTGGTTTATTCAGTACAAATTATGCACATTTTTTATACTGCCAGGTGACATTTTACTCCTCTATTTTTATTTGGTATGACTACTACAAGCAGGATTGTTACTCATCAGCCTTGCAACCCAGCCTTTGCAACCTACTGGCATGGGCTTCCTGGTTCACAGCCCACTCAGCTGGAGCTGTAATGAAAATAGAGAAACATTTATGCATACCTATCCATCACATACACAGGCTGGACTTTGGTAAACAGTTATTGCTATGAGTACTTACACACTGCTGGGACATCTCCCCTCTCTCTTGCTTCTTGAACCCACTGTTCCAAGAGCTCCATCTTCCTCTGTTTCAAGTCGGCATAGTGGTGCTGGACCTGCTCACCAGTCCTTGGGATATTAGTGGCACTGGTGAGATCACAGGCGAGACTTTCCCAAGCTTCCACTTTATATTGGGAGCCCTGGTACTGGTCCTGCAGCAGTCTCACATCATGTTTTTTTTACCAGGAGTCAAATCATGGCCTTGGACTCCTGTATGCCCCAGTGCTGCACCCGAAAGTGCATGCCCTCTCTAACACCTGCCATACTGTCTACAGTTGAGAGATACAACCAGTTATGAGCTGTATTCCTGCCTGCGGGGTTTAAATACATCCAATTTCCTGCCGTTTGCCATGATTGGATGGTTTTGAAAATGCTGATCTAAGCTAAGCTATGGGCAAACCTGCTTAGCTAAGGTTGACAGTGCTTAAAGGGGCAGGTTCAGCATTGCTTACCAATGGGCAAATCCACTTAACTGGGCTATTCATTGCTTAGTATCCATATATACACAATACTTACACCTGGTCAGCATAGCTGTGCAATGCTTAGCATTGCTTATGTTTTAGTATATTGGACTACCACCTGTATGGGATTGATTCATCATTCATTACATAATATAGATTTATTTACCTTCTCTGACATCCCCCAATGTGCTGCAATTAATTTATTCTTGGTGACTATACTGTATGGGGAATATGTGTTTATATGGGGGGTTTCACTACTTTATTACACTGACACATCATGTCTGGGCCTAATACACTACTCTGGTTGAGAAAAATAAGTTAATTCCTACATAAATATACAAACCAATTAAACATGTAATATTTACACATATGAAACAGCTTTGGTGAGGCTCAAACCGTGAATGACTGCATGCAAGGCATACACTCTAATTGCGACACTATTGCACTTATGCTTACTCTGGATGTCTATTGCTTTTTACCTTATCCTGCCATTTCAGCTGGACTAAGTGTAGCTAAGCAACGGCACACATGCACAGCTATGCTTAAACTTTATTGCATATGTGAAAAAAAATGTATCTGTTGTGTTTTTCTTCGTACCCTTCAGAATATCCATGCTAATGCTGAACCTGTTATTCTATCAACTTTATGGCTTTGTCCAGATTCCCTACTCTAATGGATTGGGAGGTGTGCGCCATGTGCTTCATACCCTGACGAAAATTCATGCTTATGCTAAACCTGTTAGTCTATCAACTTTATGCTTTGTAGGATGAGTGTCCCTTATGACTTTGTCCAGATTTCTTACCCTACCAAGTTGGAGGTGTTATGAGCATTCTCACTCAATTTAAATTGCCGTACAGCAATTCTGGTGTGCAGGGGATGTGTGTATTGTGAGAGCACTGCTCTCAGACACACACCCTGCACTCGTACACAGAATGTGTCTGTTTTACAGCATGGCAGCATGCCTGCATGAATATGCATGGTGTGCTGCCGTGCTGCACGGAAACGGTCCCTTCCATGCAAGAATAAGCTATTCTTGCACGGAAGTTTTCGGAATCCTGATGATACACTTTTCTGTAGTAAAAGAAGCCTATAACTCAAATTATTGTCATTATTTATTATGGGTAATTCACCACCTTTTTTCCAAGAGCCATCATTTAGTTCAATAATTACTTAAAAGGCAGTCTTCCAAATCAGTGTAGGCTTACCTCTTAGAACAAAAAATCTGGACAAAGACAAACATAAGGGGGGAGGAGGACAAAGCCCCAAAATGGGGACAAATTTCAAATACTGCTCTCATAAACCTGGAAATTTGCTAGAATAAAAGGTTTTGTTTTACTGTGCATTTTCTGAAGGATATGAAGTAACTCAAAAATAACTATCATTATTTAGTGAATTCAGTCCTCAGTGATACGCCACAAAAATTCAGAAAACCACAAGTTTTATAACAGACCAAAAATATGAGGCAAAAATCTGGACATTCTGCAAAAATCTGAACAGTGAGCTTGATATGTGTCATTGAATGACCTGTTGAGCCTGTGATACAACATAATATATATATATATATATATATATATATATATATATATATATATATATATATAATGGCTAATTCATTATGACTGTCCTGATACTATTTTATGCTCAGAAGCACAGAACTGCACCAATTTTTATACTTATCCATTTCTTGAAGAACTATAGTCTATAGACAATTTTAATGAGTTATTCAGCTATAATGAGTTACTCATAACCAAATGTTCTGTACTTCTCTTTCTTTACTTATATCCTCTGAGTAGTTATTTATATTGTGCTCCTTAACATTTTCTACTAAAAGCACAATGCATTTTTCACACATTCCCCTTCAGGTTTTATATGCATTTTCATTTAGTCCCTTCAATGTGCCTGTCGCTGTTACTGCTTGTTGGAGAAAATAGCCCTGAGACACTGATGGACACAACGCCTATGGGTCATACCAATGATTTCAGTAGCTAGCCTAGGCAAGGACCACTCCATCTTCTCCAGAAGATAATCTGTGCAATCCTTCCCCCAAAACTATACTGCCTCTTTAAGCACTGGGACAAGCCTTTCATCTCTGATGACATCCTACTGCAAATACTGATTTCTGCTTAGTTCGAACCCTGTTCATTTTTTAAAATTTGAATATCTGACTGAGTATATTCCTTTTTTTCCTTTATTTGTTTTGGCATGAAAATATACAAGAGCTGCAGAAATTAACAAGCATCACTCCAAGGAGACTCTAAAACAGTGTTTCTCAAACTTTTCTTACCACGGTCCACTTGGACAAAGTACATCACTCAATGGCCCACTAGCCTCTTCCATGAATCACATTATTTAAAGATAGGTCATATCTCGAGTACTTGACACACGTAAAATCTCAATCCTGACACACAAATTTAATGAATAATTTTCCCCAGTAACCCCTGCATTAGTTTGTATTGTGTATGCACAAGCACTGAAATGACATAATAAATTATTTTGCTCAGCGGTCACTTCAGTAGTCTGGCCATGTATGCACAAGCACTTCCCTGATACATGAGTGAATTATTTCCCCAAGCAAAATCTTTATTACTATATCCAGGTATATACAAGCATCAAAATGAAACATTTCCTAAGGAGTGACACAGTAATGAATAATTTTCCCCAGTAACCCCTTCATTAGTTTGTATTGTGTATGCACAAGCACTGAAATGACACAATAAATTATTTTGCCCAGAGATCACTTCAGCAGTCTCACCATGTATGCACAAGCAATTCATGTGTGTATCAGGGAAGTATTTCCCCAAGCAACATCTTCATTACTATGTCCAGGTATATCCAAGAACCAAAATGAAACATTTCCCAAAGAGACTCTTTTAGTAAAATGTCCAGGTACAGTATGTAGAAGCACCAAAATGAAACATTCACCCAAGTGACCCCTTCAATAACATAAGTACAAGCACCAAAATGAAACATTCACCCAAGCGACCCCTTCAATAACATAAGTACAAGCACCAAAATGAAACATTCACCCAAGCGACCCCTTCAGTAAAATGTTGTGGTTTGCCTAAGCACCAGGGCTTTGAGTCACTGGGAGTCTAGGGAAAGTGACATGGGTTAGGATTACAAAAAATAACTAAATGGACCTACAACACATGGGCTGAGAGGTATATATGACAGTATATGTGAGATATTATTAAATACAATACAATAAAATAATAAATGCTAATTACATACCAAGGCAGCCAGTAAATACAAGAAATAAAATGCAGGATAGATTCTTCTGCAGCCTGTGGGTACACTGACCTTTTTTTTTTTTTTTTTCCTTTAATGATAACAGGAGGGAGTCGGAACTCTCATAGGATCATCATCAGCCAATGCCAGCAGATCAGGAGTTAAAAAAACAAAACAAAAACAAACAAACCAAAAAAAAAAGCGCAGTAACACTTTTAATGGAAAATGCACCTGTGCAACCTGCCACTGAACCCTGAACCGACTGAACTATTAAGTCCATCAGGCTGGGAGGTGGCAGACCAATGCACCCACTTAGTGGTGCTTGCATTGTATGGTACCTGAGAGAAAATATAAAATTTCAAGTGAAAATGTGTCCCCACAGCTGAGTGGAAGAAGCCACTCAGCACATTGCACACATCGGATCGTAATCTAATATAAACAAAAAAAACCCCACACTGAATATATATATATATATATATATATATATATATATATATTTTTTTTTTTTTTTTAATTTTACCTATTTTCATGGGGCCTGAGGCAACTGCCTATGTCACCTACTGCTGGACCTGGCTCTATTTCCTAATGAATATCTTGTCATTTACAGTGTTTCTAGTAACACTTATGGTTCTAGAGATATAAACATTATTTTGAAATATGAGGAAATAACTTCAGTTTTTAAAGGCTCGGACAATGCTCATTGGAAGTAAGGATACATTTATTTTATTAATCACATGTGAAACTAAGATCTTTACATTTCACAACCTTTTGTTAATTACTAAAGGAATAAAACAAAGTTTTCTCTTTCCCCTCTTTTATTTGCATTTGCAAGAGAACCATTTTCTAATTATATTAAATTTAATAAAGATACAATGGATATTTGTTATTAGAAACCACTATTTGTCTAAGCTCCAGCTATTTGTAGATGATATTCTTCTGACTAGTGCTGATGTTGGATACCAAGTATTAAAAGTGCTTTACATTTTTTTGAAATGGTTTCTGGATTAAAATTCAACCATACTTTATTAATAAATAAATATGTCAATAACTTAAGGAATTCTTATGGGGACTTTAAATGGGTTAATAATCAGATTAAATATCTTGGGGTTATTCTCAATCAATAATCTATATGAATGTGTGTGGGTATATCAGGATTTACCCACAGTTGGTGTGGTTTGATCCTGAGTGATTAAACAAAGTCAGTTGGGGTAAATCCCAATATATCCACAAACAGTAGTGGATTATTACTTTTATACAATGACATTATTTAAGAAAGAATTTGCATACCTTTCTTAAATAATGTCTTTGTATAACAACACTTCAGTCTTCTGTCACATTGTCTTCTATGGGCTAACGTACTGCGCATGTGTATGAGACTTCCATTACCACACCTGCACAGTGCATCAGCAAAGTACAGGGTAAGTAATGGAGAAAAGAGAATCGCCATTGTTGTTGTTTTTTTTTATGTTTAAAAAGTGAGGATTTAAGGAGGGACAGCAGAGAGATTAAAGTAAAATCAGGTATGTTTCTTTTTTCTTAGTTTTGTAGAACATAGCTGATTTGTCTCATATTTTGCTGTTCCCATTTATATGCCAATAGAAAGTCTGGCCACTCAGTGGTTCTTCAGTGGCCAGACTTTTTTATATTGGCATATGCTAGATTACAACGGGCACTCTGGTTGGGCTGTCCATTCAGCATACTTGTTTTTGAATAGCAATGAGCAGTCATTGTATAATTACTAATAATCTAAATTAAATTGCAAATTTTAATTATAATAACATTTTTAGATATTACATTGTTAATTGACAAATAGAATAAATTGTTTTTTTTTCCCATGGATGATAGACTGACATTAAAATGCTTATTTATACAAATGTAGTGCATGGAGCACAGTTATTATGCTCCTGTATTTGGAAAAAGACAAATCAGCTAAGTGCTACAGTGGTATGAAATAGGATCTTAACAAATATTAAGAACCCCTTGCTTAAGTTGATAAGGTTAGGCCTAGTGCTATACTGTAAAATCTACCAGTATGGACCAGCAAATGACAGTGACAGAACAACAGATTTGGTTCTGCCTGCTCTCTGTTCTAATACGGTGTCTTTCCTCTTACAAACATAGAAATTATTTAGAATACCAAGATGTGTGTTTGCCTGCATTTTCTCTGAAGGTTATGAACTCTGAAACTGAAATGCATGTTACTATTCAGTAACTTCAGTCCACCATAATTTGGCTGAAAACCATAGAATTTATGAGGAACAGACAAAACAAATGAGGCAAAAATCTGGACATTATGTGAAAATCTAGACAATTTAGAAGCATGAAAAGATGACGGCAAACATAAGTGACTGTGTTACACTACCATTCTGACAGCGTTCACTAAGTGGCAAAGGGCTTTACAGTTTTGAAACCTGGCAAAATATATGCCCTGAGATTCAGAAAGCCATATTTTCCATGCAGGAACAGTGTAGGAGCTCCTGCATGGAAAATGACTGGCGAGCGATTCAGGATAGTGCCGTTTTTACGAGCACAAGCAGTCCTACACTGTTCCAGCACAGAAACTGGCAAATATGCAAATCACCTCATTTGCTGGTGAAAAACATGCAAATGAGCTGATTTAGCGATTCACCAAGCTGTCAGGTCTCTGTGCTAGAAGAGTGTCAGTGCAGAAATGTATTCTGAAAATAACTGAGCACATTTCTGCAACTGACAAAACGGATGCATGACAGCTCGTGAAAAAGCATGTATTATGTACATTAGAGATGCCAATGGCCAAATATAAGGCCATTGGCATTAAAAAGTGATTAATTATTATGACAATTAAACTTTTTTTTTTTTGCCGATCTCGGCCATTTAAGCATAGGGCAGCGGTGTGCAAACGGGATCGTGCTGAAAATAAAAAAAACATGAGAAAGCTCAATTTTAAGTTAATTCTGCATTTTGCCATTATAGTTAATGGCATGCAGAATGTAAACAATACCAGGGAGCACTGGTTGTCAAGGGGAAAGGGTCTGTTTTAGTGCAGTAACTAATGACCTACACACTGGGGTATGAAAATGAGGGGAGTTATACTGAATCACATATTTCTTCAAAGTGTCAGCTTGTACCTACCCCTGTATTTGCAGCAATACAACAGTGCAATTATAAGAGCTGAATGACTTCATAAGGGGTGTGCCATGCTTGCTGTAAGCTCATTGGAGCTCTGCGGCCCGTGTTTGTCCTTAGCTAAGCACAGCTAAGGAAGGTGGTGTGTCAGATTGCCTGAGCAGTGTGTACATAGCTAAAACAGGTTTGCGTGCTGCGCACCAGGTTTTAAACAAAAAAAATTAAAAAAAAAGAGGAAATGGCAGCACTGTTTAAATTTGAGCACTGGGTATGCACGGTGTGCCTCGGGGCATAAATAGGGAGGAACTGGGAAGGGGAAACAGTAGTAAGAAGACAATCAAGAAGAACTAGCATAGCTGGCAGGTGGAATGTATCAGAATCAGCCAATTACACATGCAGCAAACACCCTACAGACAGATTTTTCCCACAAACTCTACACCACGGGTGTATACAGAAAGGGATTTTTAACTGGCAAAACTAACTAAAAATGTTAGAGGCTGCTACTGCTTTACTCCATCAATATGTGCTAGAGACTGAGGGTGGTGAGGAGGAGAATACTGACAACCGACCCACAGTAAGGAGGAGGAGAAGAGTGTACAGACCCAGGGTAACCTACCAGGACCTACATGAGCTGGAGATAGTAGAGTGCTATAGGGTGGACAGGGACATTCTACAGCAAATCATTGAGCTGTGACATCCATACCTCACACACAGAACTAATAGAGGGGAACCCGTCCCAGTGGATACCACGGTATGTGTAGGCTTAAGAATACTAGCCACAGGTACCTTCCAAAGACCAACTGGGGATATCATGGCGGTCTCACAGGCATCAGCATCCAGGGAGCTTCCACCAGTTCCAAGATGCCATGACACCATATGCCAATGATCACATATATTTCCCCACCACCTGTGAGGTGTTGACCAGAAGTATGCATCTCTTTCACCATATAGCAGAATGCCCTGAGGTAGTTGGTAGTATAGACTGCATGCACATCGACATCAAAGCACCACCCAGTGAGTGGGGTAGGGTCTACATAAACCTCAAGGGGTTCCCCACCATCAACTGCCAGGTCATGTGTGATGCCCAGGGCATTATCATATATGTGTGTGCTGGCAGCCCTGGAAGCTATCATGACTCCCACATCTGGCATTGCTCACAGCTGTATCAGGCATTTGCCAGGGGGGACAACCCATATGGTCATCTAGTGGGGGATGCTGGCTATGCTCTGGAGCCGTGGCTGATGATACCCATCAGAAATGCACACACACCCTCACAAGAACGCCATAATGAGGTACACAATAAAACCAGGATCATTATAGAGCATGTGTTTGGGATGCTCAAGTCACGGTTCAACTGCCTTGACATATCTGGTGGAGCCTTGCAGTACTCTCCAGCTACATGTACACAAATGTTCATAGTATGTGCCATGCTACACAATATGATCCTGTGGAAATAGCTGCAGGAGGAACAGCATGGGGCAGGGCCACACAGCCCCCCACCATTGCCAAGGCCAGCACAGGCACAGAGGGACTTGGAGGAGGAGCATCCTGAGCCTGTCCCTGTAGGCAGAAGGAGACATACCCAGTATGCCCATGCCTTGGGAAAGAGGCAATGCATAGCACACACACTGACACTGTAGGGATCCAGGGACTGATACCCCTCTCTGACTTACGCATACAGTAAAAGGGATGCCCAACATTACACTACATGTGCTTTACTATATATAGGGAGTACACTACATGCATCCAACATAGTCAGCCCTCCCGCACCATCCTCAAAACTGGCCCAGCAACAAGATAAGTCAACCTCCCTATCAATTACTGAATGGAGTAGTGTGTTCTCATAATTGTATGTATGATATGGATGCAAGCATGCAAGGGAATTGGGTGGCTGAATGGGATAGCAGCAGACAGCTGACAGCTATATGGGACAGCAGGAAATCCATAACAAATACTGGTGTCAACATACTAGGCAGTATTACAGAAGGTGACAACTCCCACTGCAGTACATGTGATGGTCCAAATAACTGTGGGTGTCAATAGGTTATACTTATGGATGTCAATGAGGGTCACATACCCACCACCAGCCTTACCCAGCAGGACAGATGTAGATGATCATAAAGAAAAGCCGGGCTAAGGCCCCCAAATGATGGCAATGGTGAACAGCCCCCCACCAGACCTACACAGACATATTACAACAGGTCTGGCAGTTGCATTTTAGTTCTGAAGGGTAAGAAGTCAGAAACTGAAATTTATACCATTAAGATCTAGCATGTGTACTCTACTGATATGCATCCATTCTGCATGATAGCTCACAATACAATATGAAATGGAAGCCAACAGAGTAACTGAAATGCCAGTACAGTCATTGCAAATTTTTAAAGTCTTCAGGTGTGCACCCCCCTCCCAGAATCCCATGTAGAAATGCAGTAATATGTAAGTTTGAGGAGTAATATCACTGGAGCACAGATTACCAGAGCTGTACCAATCTACATTTTTGCATGTGTACAATATACAGGGGTCGGTGTGGTAAGTTTGTTGTGTGTTTAATATTGCCTGGAAGTGGTCAGCATGTGGGCCTGGATGGTTGTGTCTCAGTGGCCTAGTTACAGTACAGTGGATGACAGGGCCATGTTCCAACAACTGCAGTACCAACCACACTGCTTCTCAGCTACACCCATGTCAGCAGTTGTACATACTCACTGTCCAGATGTCAATATCTGTCACCGTTGGAAACCTGAACATGCCATGAATGGGGCCCATACATAGAAAGAGTACACAGGTGGCAGTAACCTACACAGAGTGCATATAAAATAACTGTCAACTGCACACAAGTTTGGAATTATACATAGAGGTTAGCATCACATTAGTTGTCCCTCCAGTATGGGATATTGGTAGTCTGGCCAATCACTGGCAGGCCGCAAAAGGCACAGATATAAAGTGATAACAGGCTGCCCATGTCCACACACAAGGCAGCATAAGGGGAATGTCCCAGGTATATTTGTGAGTCAGGTGCAAGTAACTTCCATATCACACATGCACCCAGCTCACTCCACCATCAGCCACAGGTTTATCACAGGTCATATCCTTGCTGTAGGGAATGAGTACAGCATGACCCCATCTCTGTATGGGAATACATACATGATGCTGCATGCTGAATAGATGTCCCATGCAGGTGTGTCCCTAGCTGTAAGCAGCAACCTGACCACATCCAGACTCGTGGCTCAGTATGAACAAGAAGGATTGACAAGAACACCTCAACCACTCACCACTGTCACCCCAGGGTAATCCACTGGCTTGTAGCCTGGGAACATATGACTGACATAATACACTGGCCTGCCACAGATGGCCTGCAGCACTCTCAAATGGCCTACAGTCCTCAGGAAAAGGCCCATGCCTCACCCATAGTGCCAATGTATGGAATGTCAGGGGGTCCTAACTAACAACCTAACAGTAAACAGAAAACAAATGCAAGGCTATGTTGACAAATGTCAGTAGCATGCCTCCCCATGTCCTACTTTAAAGACTGTGGGCCAGGCCATAAATGCTACTGGGATAAAGGCCCAACTATAGTGATACCTCTGAGATAATGGTTACATAATGTTAGGAAGAGGAGAGAATAACAGAGGTGGGGTGTAGAAGAATGGATATCATGGAGTGTGTGAAGTCTAAAACTCTAAAGTCCACCCATACTACACCCTGACTGCAAACCAATGAATGAATAGCCACAAAACTGCTTGTAAACCACAATGTGAAGGTAAACTGACCAGATATATGAGTCCTACCTCTGGATAACATGGGTGTATCTGTACAGCTGAGATATATGGTCCTAGCAGGACATGGCCATTCTGTTAAGTTGAGAAAAGCACAAGAAGGGGACCCCAGCCAGCATACTAACAAGGTGCTGGACCATTTACAGAGAACCATCAGTCTATTGTCTGTAGCTAGCCCTCCATAATGGCAGGAGTGTGCCAGAATTGGTGGCCTAATGGTTAAGGTGTTTGCCTTACAAACACAAGGTGCAGGGTTCGAGTCTCCCAAGGGATAACTGGCAAGGCTTAAAATGGCTCGCAAGGGCAGTTAGCCTAGTACTAATCTATGAACCTATGTGTAGTCTATATGCCTCAGAATATCGGTCTCAGCTTCATTCATCTTGTATTTCCTTGGTAAATAACTGTGAACAAAGAATGCTAACTGTCTGTAGTTGATGACATGATACATCACAGTGTAAAACAGTACATATGTCAGAAAATCTATGCTACAACCAACCATGTTACACAAGCAGTAGAGACAGCAATAGTTACAGTATCCCCCGTATATTACACCCATTGTGTCTCCATATTGGCAACCTATCTACAGATATCCTGCAGAAACAGGTTTCTAGGTGTAGCTGTAGCACACAAAACCCTAAACTGGAGTCCAACCCTCCGTGGAATGGATATGCACACTCAATATAGAAGGTCATACTGGGCATGCTCCTACAGTTAGAGAAATGAAGCCCATGTCTAACAACACAGTGGACTACAGCTATATGTTATTCGCAGATACTTCACACACACACACACACACACACACACACACACACACACACACTGGATAGGAATACTCACACATATCTAAGGCCAACATAATATAACATGTCAAACATACACACACACAGATATGGGGAAGAGAGAGACAGACAGCAACAGAGAGAATCCCATTATGAGGCCTTTCCCACACAGTACACATCCCATTGACCTATATCACATGATGTGCTGATGTCATTCACTGTAGAAATTCCTTTGGTTAGCCCTTAGCCCTATAGTCTCAGTGGTGCTTGTGATAACTATGTAACACTACAGTATAAATAAATATCCGTGTAGCAGTTGTAATATCAGTCCTGTCAAATGCAAAGTTGTGTGTGAGTGTGTGTGTTTCTAGATGAATGTGGTTGAGGCCATTTGCACTCACTACACTTCCTTTACCCTAGAGCTGTCACTCACCTTAGAGGTATGTTTGGAGACTGATTGACCTATAAGCTCTGTGGCACCTGTGATAAATGCAGAATGATGTAGTAGCAATAACTACATAGCTAGCGGTTTGAGTCTTATTCCTGGCAAGTGTTTGCGTGTGTGTACATGTAGCTACATATATGTGCCCATACCTTAAGTAGTTTAGCCCCATTTACACCCAGTACACTTCTCAGTGCCTGACTTTAGCAGTCCTGCAGATATCATTCACCTTAGAAGTACCTGTTGGCAACCCTAAGCCATGTATGATCAGTGGTGTGTGTGGTAAACGTGTAGCATAGAGGTCTGAAAACATAGTTCAATAGAGCTTTGAACCTCAGTCCTAGTAAATGTGCTTGTAATGTAAAATATTTTGTGAAATCTCTCACCCACTACATCATCCAATACCAGTATTTACAAGGGCTGGTGATGTTCCTCACCTTAGAAGTACCTTGGGACAGCATCCATCCTATAATCTCTGTGGCGTGTGCGATAAATGTGCAACACTGTAAATAGCAATGCATTGCTGATAGGGGTTTGAAACTCAGTACTGGCAAGTGTGTGTGTGTCTGTCATCAGTATCTTGTGTTGGTGTGACTGTGTAAGCTCAGTAGTGTGTGTGGTAAATGCTTAACACTGTAGTACAAATGACTAGCTTGGCTGGTGTTTTACTCTTGTATCCGGCAAATGTGTGTGTGTGGGTATGTATGTTTGTAAGCAGAAGTATTTTGAAATGTTTCCCACCCACTGCCGTACTTTATCAGTCCTGCTGATGTCATTCCCCATATAAGCACCTTTGGCCAACTCTTAGCCTAGTAAGCTCTAGCTCATGCGGTAATTGTGGAGCACAGTAATGCAAATCACTAGTTAGGTAGGGGTTCTACTCTCATGTCTAGCAAGTGTCTGTTTATAGGACAAATTATTTTGATAGGTTAAAAACCCACTGCATTACTTTATCAGTCCTGCTGATGTCTTTCCCTTCATAGGTTCACAAGTGTGTAATAGGTAATGGCCCAAGAACCTTAACAATCCTAGCACATAGAAGGGCCCTGCCATTGTGCCACCTGATGTTACATCCCACTGCCTGTATTAAATATAGCCACTGCAGTGATCCTTGGGTTGAACTGTCTATTACCCATCCACTAATCAATATTTCTCTGGAACAGGGTCAGCTAGGTGCTCTGCATGTCATGTATAGGAAGTGTATTCCATGGCATGTGCTGGCTCTTGGTGAGGAACCTGTCCCACCAGCATGTTGTGGTGATCAAGGTACTGAGGTAGAGGTCTCTACAGTGTGTGGTGTGGATGGATTTATATGTAGCATACTTGGGGAGTGGTCTAATGAGGGAATACTAGACAGAGATCATTACCTCTGTCTTCCTGGATGCAAAACCCTTGGTAATTCAATGTGCCATATAGAAGGACTTACTGACAATAGTGGCAATGTGGTGCTTGAAGGAGAAGTTGCTGTCAACCCATGTCCCCAGATCTTTTATAATGCCTACAGTGTTCATTGGGCTCCCATTGATGTGGAACTTACTGGGAACTGAGTGTTTTACAAAAGGGGGATGATGATGCATTTTGTGATGTTAAGCTTCTGGCCATGGATTCCATAACACTCATTTGTCTCAGTGAGGCCTTTCTTTAGGATGTCTGCATCATATGGAGTTCATGATAGCTCCCAGCTTGCAGTCATCTGTGAACGTGGTCAGCCAGAGTTCCTCTGTGTTGGGCTGGACTCCTGGGAAGTAGGTGCTGGACAGGGCACTACCCAGTACTGATCCCTGTGGGACTTCACTCGTGACTGCTTGCCAGTCTGACTTGTAGTTTGCCACTGCCACAATGTATGTTCTGTGAACCAATTTGCAAACCACCCACAGATACAGGGGTTGATGCCTAGTTTATTGGATTTACCAATAATCCCTGACTGAAGAATGGTATCAGAAGCCTTGGCCATACAGCCCTGGTGACTCACTCAAAGACGTCAACCAGGTTGAGCAAGCATGATCTGCCACTAACAAAGCCAAACTGTGTGGGGTCCAGAGTTAGGAGATCACCCATATCTTGGTCAATCAGGCCCCTGATGATGCGCCCATACCCATACATGGTAGACTTGTCAGGCTAAGGGCCTATGTCACAAGATGAGTTGCCAACTGGCTCACTGACAGAACCCACACTGTGAAAGTAGCAGACTCCAAATCCAACTTCAGACCAGTGACAAGTGGAGTACCACAGGGTTCAGTCCTGGGTCCTCTCCTGTTTGGTATCTACTTCTCTGAAGTACAGGCCAACACAGAAGGTCTTTGGCTAACGAAGTTCACAGATGACGGCAAACTAGGAGCCACAATCAAAACTCCAAAAGATGTGGACATCCTACAAAAGGGCCTTGCTGAGACAGATGCTTGGTGTCAAAGCTATGGCCTCAAGCTCAATGCCAAAAAGTGCATTGTCATTCCTTTTGGTAAAAACTCAGTACCCATGAACTACCACATAGGTGGTAGTCTACTTAACACCGAAAGTGTGATAAGAGACCTTGGGACACAGGTGGACAGTAGTCTCTCCTTTGATAATCACATCACCACAGTAGTCATGAAATCCTTCTATGTGGCACACCTCATCACAAAAGGTTTCTCATCCAGGAAAAAATAAGTCATTGTTCCCCTCTACTCGTCACTCATTAGACCCATTATAGAGTACAATGCCGCTTTTGGTATGTACATCACAAGACATCTACAACAACTGGAAAGGCCACAGAAATACCTCACAAAGAGGATTACTGGCCTCAAAGAGATGCCCTATGCAGACCGTCTCAAAAAACTGCAGCTTTACTCAGTTGCATATCGCCTACTCAGAGGTGATCTCTGCCTAACACACAAAGCTATGTTAAACCCAGAGCTTTTAGACATGCTCCACTTAAAGAAATCCCAATCCCTATGAGCTACACACTCTAGGGACCTAAACCTCGTCACCACAATAAATAGAACATGTTGGAGGGATAGATTCCTGTCCCAGAGACTTCCCATACTCTGGAACAAACTACCTATCTATATCAAACAAAGCTCCTCATTAGCACTGTTCAAGAGAAATCTTGATGATTGGATGGGAGATAGGAAATTCACCCCGGGGATCACTTCTGTGGCTCTGCTCGACAGTGGCACAGGAAAATAATTTTCTTGGGTGGCGAAAGCCAGGGTACCTTTGGCTAGGCTTATATAGGCCCTAGGGCCAATAGCCTAGTACCTACCTATGAATCTATAAACCTATAATCCCCAGGGTCTGTAGATGCTACTCCTTTATCAAGAGGGATGACTGTAGTAGTGTGCCATTTTGGAAGGACAAAGCCTGGGGTGAGGCTGTGACTGACCAGGGCACACAGATGTGGTGCCAAGTCTCCTTGTATGTCATGTAAAACACAGGCACGGATATGTTGGGGTCTCATGGAAGCTGTATCCTTGCCTGTGGACAATGCAGGTCTAAACTGGCCTTCAGTAATGCTGGGTGCCTGGCATTCATCTGCCATTGTGATTGCCCCCTTGTGGGGGAGAGAGGGGTAAAGCTGGCATTGACTGTGTTGGCAAGACTGTGGCCAATATCTGTTGTGTCAGGATAGAAATCAGCATTGTGCAGTAACTCACAGCACTTGTGGTTATTGCTGTGGAGGATGTTGATATGATATCAAAGGCTTTTGTGATTGTTGTCAGTATCTGCTGAAAATATGCCTTCATAGCTGCCTGTAGGTAATTCCATGAGCGATCCCAGGTTGTTTTTGAGGCTAATAAGGGGGTTCTCCAGTCTTGGACACCGCCATTTTCTGCAGCAGTGTCCTCCTTCTGTTGTACACTTTAGTCATGCCAGGGGCCATCACAATGGCTTCCAGTGTTTGGAGGACAGTGTTTGTGTTCTGTTGGCTATGGCTAGTACCATGCATCCATGTACATGTTAGTGCAGTGCATATGTGTATGATGCGACAGTCATGCAGCTATTTCCCATTGGCATGGGTGCAGTGAAGTTTTTATGACTGCAATGTCAGCATTGGAGAGGTTTTGCAAGGTGGTTACCTTTGTGGGGGTGTGGGTGAGATGTTGAGCTCCATGCTGATTACATTATGTTTGGATCTGACCAGGTAGGGATTGACAATTGTGGTTGAGCAACAGTCCCATATGTAAGAAATCAATACAGGTCAAGGTTGTTGCATCCTCTACTGGGGGGTAGTATGAGCTGGTCCAGGCCATTGGAACTGATGAATTCCATGAAGCGTTGGGCCAGTGTACTGATGCTTGACTACTTACCCCAGATGGTGGAGGGGTAGTTGAAGTCTCCTAATATGTCAGTCTTGGGTTGGACCTTCATAGATGCCAGGGTGTTGAGGAATATGTATTGACAGGCTAGGGACATAGCTGGGCACTGATAGCAGGCTATGGTGTGGATTACACTATTCCCCAAAGTCGGTTTTACAGGAAGTACATCTGATGCATTATGCTGGGATACTAGTCTGGAGCTGTGCATATCCATTATGGATATGGTGACAACACCACCTGTGAAGGTGTGGTCCATGATTTGGCGCTGACAGCTGTGGAATGCATTATAGCCTGTTAGTGCAGGGCTGCTGTCTGCTGCTGTGAACCACCTCTCCATTACACCACAACTGTCAATGTCCTCCACTCTAAGGAGTGCTTTGAGTGACTGCATCTTGACAGTTAGATGTCTGCTGTTGAGCATCATGACTCCCAGATTGCATACATGTCTAGCTGGTATGGTGGTAATTTGATTTGGAACACTATAGGAGTGGCAAGACACTTACCCTGTACCTAGAAATCCAGGGATGACACATTTAGGACATCTCTGACAAGGCATTGAGGTCTGTCAATCATGTTATCCCAAGTAGAGAGATACTGGATCCTCTGAGAATGACACACAACACGTAAGCCAATGTTGCAGTCAATTTTCTGTTGATAGTACTGCAGCATCATTTTGGTTAATGGCAGTATACTACTCAGGGCTACTGTCACACCTGCCTGGACCACATAATCCGAGTGCTCAACCATGTCTCTTGTCATGTTGCCCAGGGAGGTGAGTCTCAGGTCATTCATACCCACACGGATGATGACAGAGTGATACTTGTAGCTGTTGTGGAATGGCCTGACTGAGTGTTTCATGTGTTGGATGCTGGCATGTGATAGACAGTTGGCTGTTACCACCTCCATAACCAACATAGTGAGGGGGAATATCTGTGTGCCACAGTACTGAGTCACCCATGATCACTGTATTGTGCAAGGTGGTCAGCCTTAGGAGCTTAGGTTGAGGGGCACACTGTGTAGGTGACATATGTGTCCTTTTGCATGTGCTATGTCATGGTGTCCGAGAGGGTGTCTGTCTTGCAGGTCTGTGCTGTTTGTGTAAATGTCCATTGGAGGCCTCTTTGGAGGTGGGTGTGTGACTTTTCATTGTATGTCAGGGCTGTCATAGTGGGTGTTGTGGCAAGCTATGTGGTTCACATGGTGTGGTGCAGGTATTGATCTCATCCTCTTGACCAGCTAGTCCAGTCATTGCTGGAGAGTGCATATTTCCACATTTGATGATATAGGGGTAACTCTCACTGGTCTGAGTGTTTGGAGTTTAGAGGAGAGTGTTGTCTATGTACATGAGGCAGTTGCAACAGTGCCTCAGAATGGACAAGTGCACCAGGTTAATGGGTGAAAGCACAGAAAACCGTACTTCAATCATGCCAGGAGGGATGGTCATAAGTAGTAAGTACTGGGGCTAATTCTGTGATGAACGAGTACTGCTGATGGCTCCTAGGTATGATACACTTATTGATACACTAGCCTGTTGAAGTGCAAAGCTATAATGCTATTTGAAGTGCAAGACAGAAAGACCTAGCAAGATGTATGGTAGAAACTGAAGGCAGACTTCCTGACGCCTGTAATACTTCACTTCAGCTGTGCAGTTATCAGCATCTTTGGCTAGTTGTAAACCCAGTAAGCTCTGTAGCACATGCAGTAACTGCATAACACTATAGTAGACATAACTAGATAGGCAGGAGTTCACATCCCAATACTGGCAAGTGTGTGTGTGTGTGTGTGTGTGTGTGTGTGTGTGTGTGTGTGTGTGTGTGTGTGTGTGTGAAGTACCTTTGGACAAGGTGAGATTGTAAGCTGTGTGGGGCATTTGCTAACTGAGTAATACCATAATCCAAATAACTGGATAGGCAGGAGTTCTAACCTCAATACTGGCAACTGTTTGTGTAAGAATCATGTACTGTGAAGGTTATACCATTTTGAGTTGTGTAACACCATATTCATCCTAATTTAGTAGCCCTGTTGATGTCATTCACCTTACAAGTACCTTTGGACAAAGTGAAATTGTGTAAGCTCCGTGGTGCATCTGATAACTGTGCAACACTATAGTAGACATAAATAGATAGGTAGGAGTTCTAATCTGAATACTGGTATATATGTGTGTGTGTGTGTGTGTGTGTGTGTGTGTGTGTGTGTGTGTGTGTGTGTGTGTGTGTGTGTGTGTGTGTGTGTGTGTGTGTGTATGTGTGTGTGTGTGGAAGTAAACCATAATGTACAGGTTATATTTATATAATGTGGTAATGGCATCTGCCTCACATACAGCATGTGAAACCATTGTACAGGCCATACCAGTCCTCTGTACAGATGTGTCTGCAACATCCAGATCTTTGGAACCTTTTAGTGTTCTGTCTGCCTTAACAATGCCCACATATGTGATATAGTTGCCAAGTAGGCCACAGAGAGTGTATTGACACATATGGTAGCATCAGGTATCATACCTAACTGACACAGCATACTGATACAACATCTGCTACCCTCATACTTGTACAGGCTTGTAGGTACAATACATGAGTCTGGATGCTTGGTTTTACAAGTGAATTGTTCATGCCATGGGTTACATTAAAGGTTGGGAAAGGTGTGGACTGACATATTGTGTTCTCAATCAGTATATTTCAGAAACAAATGGCATCTTAACAGGTGTGTGTATACATTTTATATCCACTGTATAGCAGTAATGTTTCACACATATTCCAACTTTAGTCTGTTTGTCCATCACATTTTGCTGGTGTCTGTCTAGACGTCTTGCACTGACAGGTTGCGAGGTATGCTACAGGAATGTTATATTATCTTCAGATAGGCCCCTGTGGTGATCACTGTGATGCAATACATTTACCCCCTCCACAAGTGAACATGCACATAAAGCAAAATGTTTATTAGTCATAGTTGTGTGCATGGTAGCTTGCATGCCCTCCACATGTCTGGGGTATTTCCAAAGCACAACTGAACAATTTCATATCCACCAGCTTCAAGCTGCTGTCCCATATGCAGACCAGAGTGACCTATGTAGTTGTGGGAGAGAGGTATTGTCAGCAAACATACATGTGCCCTTGGAAAAGGATGGATGCAGCATGTCTGCACATTTACAGTACAACACCCAATACTACACAATTTGCTGTCCTTCACCATAGATTTGCACTTCTGTGCATTAGAAATCCCCATCCACAACTGCAAGCTGACCTGGCACATGCATGTAGATACTGTACAGATACGCGTATGTCTCATACAGTAGTCTACTAAGTCCCACTGGGACCTTACCTGCATGCTCTTTGTACACCGTGTGTGTGCCACCCACCTCCAGCAAGTGGGGCTTTGTACCCCGGTGTTGTACTGTGATTGGTGGCCCAAGCTTGGCAAGGAGCTCCTCATTTGGTGTCAGTGGGGGTTGCATGACTGGTCTCCCACCTGTGGTTGTGGGGTCCCTGGCCACGGCCGTAGCCCTTTGCTAGGGATGGCATATGAGGTTGGTGGCATGATGCTGCATCTGCTCATATGTACATGTGTGCAGGCCCACCTCATTTACCCTGTGGACAGGGTCATCCCACTGGGTGGTCCTCTCCCACAGTTGTTGCTGGCTTTGGCCCAACAGTACTGTGTGGTTCTGTATTATTGCTTCCATTATCAGGTTGCATTTCGCTGGTGAAAAGGTTTCCAACCTGTGATGTGACATTGCACCTGTTAGACACTAACAGGGAAACACATCACAAGACCCAATACATTTGACAACAGTATCTCCAGTACCTGCACATGTACATTGAATACCAGTAGCCAACACTCGCAACCATACAAGTAGCCACCACTCACAACTACAGCATACTCCTGTAATCTATCAGAACAGCATCAGCTTGCATTGCACTCCTGGTCCTGATGAGTCATATTGCCCACAGTGAGGGCAAGTTGTTTGCATAATCTGTCATTCCTCATTCAGGTCTGTGTAAATGGATGACATTAGCCATCTTCCATGCAGATGGTGTGTGGATGGTGCTGTGGCTTGGTGTGACTACAGTATGCAATGCAGCTGGGGGCATATGCCTGAGTACATGTAGGATGCAGACAGGGATGATATGATGTTCCATGGATACTTACATTTGTTGCCTTTCAGTAGGCAATATGAACCTGCTTTCTGGTGATGAGGGGAGGGGTGTGGGTGCAGTACATATCCATCTATAGTGATGCTGAGCCAGGGGGATGTTTGCCCTAATCCTATCTGCATCAGGTTGCCTGTAGCTATGTTGTGTGTGTATGTGATCTAATCAGCCATATTATAGATTGGGTTGTTATGTTGACTCCAAGATTGCAGACGTATGGGAAGATGGCCTTGTGATAGCCCCTGGTGGATGTCTCTAATTTGGACTCATAGTTGGCCTTGCAGTAATCCACCTGTGACCCTATATGCCTGTTTAGACAATGGCTGGTTTGATGCCAGGTCAGTTCCTGCCCCTACTTTGCCCTGTACAGCCACTATAGGGACCAAGTCTGTGGTTTGTGTAATGCTGCTGTCCAGCAAAGGGGATTACTCTACGTAGGTGGAGGCAGGTATGACAAGTACGGTATTGCTGAGTCCATACAGCCATGTATGTGTTCAATCAGTTGTTTATAGTAGGCGTGGCCACAAAGTCATAACACAGTTGAACACCTCTCCAATTTAGTCATGATAATCATGCTTACTGTACTAACCATGGCTGTGTCAGGGCAATGCAACGACCAGTAGCTGTAGAAATGTCACTCTTTTGGGTGCACAGTAACTAAGAATACATGTGTACAACATGTATGGCTGTTTTAACTGACATTTTGCATTCCATGTCTGTTTTCATGTGGTGGACACATACACCTACTCATACTGACATGTGCATAGCTAATATCTCACATACATGCCTGACCTATGTCAGTATGGCACACTAAATTCACACTCTTACTGCGCATTCATCCCTCTCAACCAGTTACAGCAGGACATCTGTAGGATGTCATGCATACATGGGTGTAATGGGATAAAAATCAGCGACAGTGTTTCAATATTGCTGTAACATACTTGAGTCATTCAATAGCACAGTAGCCTTTGCAGTGGCAGGCATCCCCTGGAGGATTTCCAACAGTCATATGGTAGGAAGAAAGGGGAAAGGCTAGGAGGGTGGTATTGATGGTAAGAATTGTTAATGTTGGCAATATGAGTGGTATAGGAACCAGGCTAGCTGATATGATGGCCAGGAGATGGTTGATATATTGTGTGTGTGCAAGAGATCACATGGAAGGGGATCATGGCTGGTAGGCAGGTCACAATTGTGTTATCAAGGTGTGGACTGGAGGTGGAAGGGGGGCATGACTTCTGCTGAAGGAACAGTATGTTAAGAGTGTTTTTGGAGGATGACATAAGTGTCTGATAGAGTGATGTTTCTGAAGCTGTAAGCTGATGGTGTAATGATGACTGTTGTTAGTGCATATGCTATGCAAGTTGGTTGCGCGATGGATGGATGATGTGGTGATGACTGTACCCAAGGGTGACAGACTGGTTATTGCAGCAGATGTCAATGGGCATGTTGGTGAAGGTAACACAGGGGATGGGGAATTGATGGATATGTATGGTGTATGGTGTTAAAAGGAGTGAAGACGGTGAGATAGTAGTGGATTTTGCAAAAAGGATGGACATGGTTGTGGTGAATGCACACTATAACATGAGGTAGGAGCATAGGGTGACATACAAGAGTGAAGTAAGGTGCACACAGGTGGAATATATCAAATGTAAGAGGGCCAGTTTGAAGGAAATTGGAGACTGTAAAGTGGTGACAGGGGAAAGTGTATTTAGGCAGCAGAGAATGTTGGGCTGTAAGATGACGGTGGTCAAGAAGAAGAGTGTGAGGGCAGCACCAAGGATCAAATGGTGTGAATTGGAAAAGGGTGATTGTGAGGTGGAGTTCAGGAAAGGGTTGAGACAGGCACTGGGTGGCAGTGACAATCTAACAAATATCTGGTTAAGTACAGCAGACCTGGTAAGGGAGACAGCTAGATGGGTGTTTGGAGTGACATGTGGATGGAGGAAGCAGTACAAGGACACTTGTTGGTGGACTGAGGAAGTACTAGACAGTATACAGAGACAGAGGATGCTGAAGAAGGAATGGGATTGTCAGAGAGATGAGTAAAGTAGGCAGGGGTATGAGGAGATGATGTGCATGGTAAAGAGAGAGGTGACAAAGGCTGAGGATGGGCATATGAAGAGTTCAATTACAGGTTGGACACTAAGGAGGGAGGAAAGGAATTGTACCAATTGGCTGGACAGATGCACTGAGCTAGGATAGATGTGCATCAGATAAGGGTGATAAAGGATAATGAGGTATATGTACTCAAAAGCGAGCTGATTGTGTTGAGGACATGGACAGTGTACTTTGAGAGGCTGATGAATGAAGAGAATGAGACAGAGAAGTTTGGATGATGTGGGTATCGTGAATCAGGAAGTGCAATAGCTTAACAAGGAGGATGTAAGGATAGCTATGGAGAGGATGAATACTAGCAAGCCTGTTGGTCCACATTACACACCTGTGGAAGTATGGGGTTGTTTAGGGGAAATGGCAGTGGCGTGCTAACCAGACTGTTTACTGATATCTTGGGAAGTGTGAGTTTGCATGAGGAGTGGAGAGAAAGTGCTTGGGTACAGTGTTAAGAATGAGGTTGATGTACAGAGTTGTGATAACTACAGAGGGATAACAATGACCAGTCACAACATGAAGTTATGGGTAAGAGTAGTGGAAGCTAGGTTACGCAGGGAGGTGAGGTGTATTGGTTAGCAGTATGGTTTCATGTGTTGAAAGGGCACTACCAATGTGATGTCTGTTTTGAGACTGTTACTGGTGGAATACAGGGAAGGTCAGGAGTTGCTCTGTGTCTCTCTGATGATAAATGCATAATACTATAGTGCAGTAAACTAGTTAGGTAGGAGTTGGAATCATGGTCCTGGCAAATTGAAAAGTGTGTTTGTGTGTGAGTGTGTGTGTACTTGTAGGTTAATAATTTTGAGGCCATTCACACTAAGTCCACTTCCCATTACCCTACTATAGCATTGCTGCTGATGTCGCTCACCTTGAAAGATCCTTTTGAGTAGAATTCAGCCTTATAAGCTCTGTGGTGCTTGTGATAAATGCATAATACTATAGTGCAGCGCACTAGTTAGGTTGGAGGTCTAATCTCAGTCCAGGCAAATGTGAGAGTGTGTGTGTTTGTAGAGACATGATTTTGAGCCACTTCCCTTTCCCCTCCTTTAGCACTGCTGCTGATGTCACTCACCTTTAAAGATACCTTGGGAAAGCTTCCAAACATATAAACTCTGTGGTGTGTGTGATAAATGTGTAACACTGTAGTAGCAATAACTAGATAGATAGGGGTTTGAATCTCATTTCTGACAAGTGTGTGTCTGTCTGTGGTTGTGTTGTTAACATTGTGATCCATATCCATTGGGGGCTGTTTTGCTACACTTTTGTGTGGTCCACCCAGTACACTACCAAATGTCCACTGTACAGGGCCCACTGTTGTGATAGCTGTTGACACCCTGCAGTCCTATAATCTGTTTGTCATGTGAAATAACTATGTAACAGTATGGAGTCCAAAACAAGATATGTGGCCCTTGTAGTCCTGTGATACAATCCCACACTCAGGAATCATAGGCAAACACACTCATCTATTCATTAACGCGCATGGCAGATTAGGTCGATGGCACGATGCTGCACCTGCTCGTATGTTCTGCCGTGCAGGCCGACATCATTTACCATGTGGACAAGATCGTTCCACAGGGTGGTCCTCTCCCGCAGGCCACAGATCTTGTGCTCTCCTGCCAAATAGAAAAGCATAATGTTGTATGACTGCTTGTGTGATTATCTCTGTTTCAGCATCTAAAAATGCTGGGAGATGAGGCCTCTGGATTGTACCTGGTAGACATAAACAGAAAAAAATGTCACAGGACCTCATACAGTCACCAAATTGTACATCAGCAGTGGATATTACTGGCAAATAATCCAAACTACACCATAACCCTCTAATCTATCATGGCTATATCAGCTTGCATTGCACTCCTGGCCCTGAGGTGTCATAGTTCCCCCAATGTTGGTCACTTAATTGCATAATCCTTTATTCTCAATTCAATTCTGTGTAGAGGGATGACAGTGGCCATCTTCCATGTGGATGGTGTGTGGATGGTGGCAAGTCTGTGTTTGACTGCAGTGTATGATGGAGCTGTGAGCACATGCCTGAGTTCATGTAGGAGGCAGACAGTGATGTTATGATGCCCCATGGAGACTTGCTGTTGTTGCCATCAGTAGGCAATATATACGTGCTCACTGTTGATGAGGGGAGAAGTGTGGTTGATGTTCATACCCCCATATACAAATGAGGTGGACAGGGAGGCGATGGTCCCACCTGACCTTTCTAATGCAGGTTGCCTATATCTGTGACATGTGTGCATGAGGTGTGCTTTACCCCCAGTACAGGGTGACTTGTGTTGTTGCCTCTGAGACTGACAACATGTGGAGACACTGTTGCAATTGGCCTGGGTGGTATGGATATGTCTGATTTGTAGTCATAGTCAGCCTTACAGGGAGTCACCTGTGAACTTACATGCTTGCTCAGATAGAGGTGGACTTGCTTCCAAGTTGTTGCCTGCACCTATGTGTCTCTGTACAGCAAATATGGCAACTTATTATGTGGTTTGTGTATTGCTGCTGTCCACCAAAGTGAATTAGTCTACCTTTGTATACACTGGTTTTACAGGTCAGCTATTGCTGAGTCCATATATCTACAGTGGATATAAAGTGAACACATCCCTGTTATAATGCATGGTATTTGTGCAACTGAAACATGACACCACAATAATTAATTTCAAAAGAATTCACACCTTTAATGTAACCTATATCCTGTACAATTCAGTTAGAAATATAACAATAACTACATAGGTAGGGATTCTTAAATCAGTGTTGGCAAGTGCATGTGTGTATGTGAAGGGATCTAATTCAATTTGCCGAAAAAACATTTCACAGGAGTTCATTTCACTGAGACCAAATTTGCAAAAGCTAAAATTGCAAAAGAATTATTTTGTGGAAATGAATTTCACCAAAACTAGTAGGGGCCATGTATATGCCCTTTTCCCCCATTATACAGCTTTACAGTGATACTAGAGTTAGTATATATAGTTGGGGGTGGTTGTTGGGGGCAAAGGCCCCCACATAGGGGGTTGTGTTTTGCGTAGTCCCTTGCATAGCGTGCTGTTATACTGTCCAATTTATGTTAAGAAGGTAAGTAGTTGTTAAACTAAGTGTGGGACTACGCCACCTCACACCCTTAAATGTGGGGGGCTGTGCTCCTCACAGCCCCACAACTTTATATACTAACTCCAGGATTGCACTACAGTAGAGAAAAGGGCATATACCCTGCCACTACTATATTCAGTGAAATTAAATTTGGCATACTGATTACTTTGTGATTTGAGGTTTTGGCAATTTGACCTTGGTGGAATTACATTTGCAAAAATGAGTTCTCTGAGAAGTGAAGTATATCCATGTGAACAGTACTCCCGGTGTGTTGTATCAACACAAAATCCTCCTTGTGTCTGTTATTCACAAACTTTTGGTGTGTGCCACCCAATACACTTACCATTGTCCACTGTATAAGAGCTGCTTACATCAGCCACCATGCACTTACCTGTATACACTCCTCAGACCTATCAGCCACGTGGCACATGCAATAACTGTTATACAGACCTGTTATTTGTGTTCAGCTGTACCCTGGATATGACACAGTCAATGTGTTACCACACTGCCACGCCCCTTGTAGGAAAGGACAGCAGGCCAATATCCTCCTGACACACAGAGACCTAGAACACAAACAGAACACATTATGGAGACCACATTCGGTCAGTGTTAATAACACTAATAATGCATCATGGCTTGACAGCTACATACTCTGACCTGTAAGCATTAAACATGCCAGCTGATAACACTTTAAACAGCATTACATTGCTAAACTGTAGTACATTCACCCTATGCATCAGAAACATATTAGCATGTCCCTGCATCAATGGTATGGATGACAGGGATGTGGCACAGGTATCATCATATGCACAGGGTGTGGTGTGGGTTTGCCAGCGGCCTAGACTGAGCCATTTGATTTACATCATGTGTGTGGGTTAGGAGGTTGTTTATTAAATAGGTCATGCAGAGGTGGTGTGTGTAAGTATGGAGGTGCCCTAGCTGTGATGGTGATGTGTGTATATGGATGCACACAGGTCTGCCATGTGGCTGCCCTATACAGGGGTATGTTGGACAGCTGCGGACTGTACATGGCAGGATGTACAGTTCACTGTGTCCAGCCATGGACACAAAAACTGGGCCTGCCAGGGGTTCCACTGGCACCACCAGGCCAAAGCCAAGATATGGTACTCTCCCCTGACGATGACAATTGTCTGCTGGATCCCTGTCCCTGTTGGGACCAGCCAGGACCATGTCCCCATGGCCTGCTGCATCATGGTGTGGATGGCACTCCCCCTGCAGTGGTGATGCTGGTACTGCCACTATGGGAGCGGGAGTGAGATGTTGCATGGCCACTTAGACCTTCAGCTGTTTGTGCTGCTGTCCTACATCCATGTGGCCGACAGCCTACTCCCACCACATGCTCTACCACAGACATCCCATGGTCGAGGACTGCCACCATCTCATCCAACCATCTATCCATGACCTCCGAATTATAACAGTGGGCATATGCAATATCACAGATGTTGTCATGTACAGCAGGAAGAGTATCCCTCTGGAGCCTCAGACTATCTCTGGTGTAACATTCAATACATGCCTGTGCCTCCATAATGGTCCAAAACATGCATCTGGTGACACCTGCTGTGGCACTTGTGGCAGGGGCATGATGGGCAGCAGTCCTCCTATGAGCACCTCTGTCCATCCACCTGTGTGGGACCTCGGCTGTTATCTGGCTATGGCTGGTGTCTACAGACACACTTGCCATAGTCATCACACTTTCCTGTCCCATGCCACCACTCGCCAACTGTCCCTCATCTATGGCCACTGGTGATGGAGTATGTGTGGGCATTGTGACTGTGTGCGGGGATGGGGTGGAACAAAATGGGATACTAACCAATGGCACAGATTCAGCCCCTGACAACCCTGCCTGTGCCTCACTATGCCTATCATCACTGCCAGAAGTCTCCATAGACCCTGACATTAGTTTCCATGTGGGAGGGACCCCAAACCCCATCGCCACCTGTGAAGGGAAGACAATATATGTAAATTAATACCTGTACATTATGGTTTACTTCCACACACACACACACACACACACACACACACACACACACACACACACACACACACACAAAGACATTTACAGGTGAGGTGGCACAAGGATATTACACAGACCTCACATTACCCGACAGTTAACATTCATGACACATGGCATTCAACATCATGCATTGCAGCCATTCTTAATCCTTGTTACTAACAATATACATCCCTGGGATGCATGAGTTGTATTAGTAGGTGATGTCCCTTCCTCTGGAACACACTGCACCCATGTACACATTATTGCCATGCACCTGTATAGCACACTGGCATCTACTGTAGACCATACCTCACAACTGTACAAATCATTGCTAAATGTGTAGATATCTGTCAGTTATGTTTGCTCTGTTCCTCACAACCCCTATGTTTTTGTCTGACACATAACTGGGATGGTATGAGGACTGATGTCACTAATTAATGTCTGACATTTGATTTGCAGATGTCATCGGCAGCAGTGCATGTATGTGCAATAAAATCCAGTTACACCAATGACCTTCTAAGCTTAATGTGGATATAAGGAGCGTACACACCCCTGTTGACATGCCAGTCTCTTCTATAATATGAAATGGGACCACACTACTGCATTTGAAAACATTACACACACCTGATATGTGACATATGACCTGTGCAATCCAATCAAGAATAAAAAAAATGTGTTAGTTGTAAAGATACTGAATGAGATGCGTACAATATGGTGGTTGCATAAGTGTGAACACCCTTAAACCAATGGTTTGTTAAAGCACCTGTTAAGTGAACTACAGCAGTCACTATTCCTGGGAAGGGGTATACTAGCATGGCACATTTTGACTTGGCATTATTTGGTTTGTCTTCCCTACAAAGGTCCCCCAACTCTGTCAGATTGCAAGGCCAGCTCATGTGCACAGCCCTTGGAGGTCACACAGGGGCTTTACTATTTGCTGTTGTGTCTGGTTTATGTCTGGCCCAATTCATACCCTTGAATGTGTTCAGATAGATCCATTCTTAGCTAGCTTTGTATGTATGCTTCAGTTCACTTTTGTTTATGAAGCTGAAACCCCTCCCCATCCTCAGCCTTATTGCAGATGCTTGACAACTGTGGGTCACATATGAGTGTTATTTTGAAGTGTTCCAAATTTCCTCCACCATGTCTACAAGCCTAGTTCCAGCTAATGAACAGCAACCCTAAATCTGTACACTGGCACCAGCAAGCTTCAAATTGGGGATTGTAGCCCTGAGGTGAAGTGAGGTGTTGCTTGTGCACCACATGTATCTTTATGAATACTGCAGGTTTGAACCTTGGTCTCATGACACCATTGCACATTGCAGCACATGCCTTTGGGAGACTTGATATCATGCTTTTGCTACCTGTACACAGCCCTGGGTGGTGTTTCTTGTGGGAAAATGCTTCCGCCTGCTTACCCTACCCTTAGGCCACAATTATGCAGAATCCAGCCAATTGTTGCCACTGGTACTACACAAGCATTTCCTGCTAGACATTCCTGCAACTCCCTCAGTGTTGCTGCACGTCTCCTGGCAGCCTCCCTGACCAGTTTTTTACAAGTTTTGTCATCTGTTTTAGATGTGCATCTGGTTCTTTTCAACATCACTGTTGTCCAAGATTTAATATACCTCTAGGTCACTGTCTGTACTGTTTTCCATGGTATATGCAATGGTGAGGTAATGTTTTTTCCCTACTCCTGACTGCTACATTTCAGATATGGGATTCCTGTGATGCTTTGTAAGATGTGTGCAAGCCATGGCTGCTTCTGTTGCAGGCAACTGAGCAAATGTCATGAACATACATCTTGGACAGTAAACCATTACTTGGTGTGACATTGAGGCCCTGTACTTGATGGCAGGTGTATACTCAAGTAGAGTGAATGCTGTCAGTACATCACAAGCTGCCTCCACAATATGTTTTTTGGAGTCTATGCACACATATGCATCCAGTGTTTTGTAAGATTTGTATGACCCATATTTGTTGCCCTAACATATATTTCTATTTTACACATTAACTGTTCATGTTAGGATCACATTGCAGGGTGTAAAAGGTATGGAATGTATTATCGTGGTCTGTCGTTGTATATATCAGGAACAGTTGCCATCTAAATAGGGGTGTACACTGTTGTATCCACTGTATAAGGGTAATGTTTCATACATGTCCCTACTGTAACCCATTTGTCCCACCATTTTGTTTGTCTCTGTCCACACATCTTGCACTGACAGGTTGTGAGGTATACTGCAGGAATCTTACCCTTCAGATATGCCCCCATGGTGACAATTGTGATGTACTGCAGTTAACACCAACAAAACTGAACATGTACATCATGCATTATGAGTAGGTGTGATAAATGTGTGCATGGCAAATAGCTTGGCCATAACATGGCCAGTGTAGTGGCAAAACTCAACAAAACAATTCCATACTCACCAGCTACAGGCTGCTGTCCCAGTTGTATAGCAGATGGGCCTAAATAGTTGTGGGAGAGAAGTAATGCCAGTAGCTACTCATGTGGCATTGGTACAGGGTGGAAGCATCATTTCAGCACATTAACAGTACAGCCCTCAATACTAAAAAATATGCTGGCCATTACCATAGATGTGCACATCTGTACATTACTAAACACCAGCATCACCTACTATCTTATCTGACATATACATGTAGATACTATACAGATACAAATAGATATGCAACAGTGTTCTAGTAATGTGCACTGGGGCCTTACTTGCACACGCCTTGCAACCCACCTCATCAATGCTTTCCTCGGGTTCATGTGTCATGCATTGGGCGGGTGCCCCAAGGTTGGCGAGGAGCTCTCAGTGGGTGTCAGTGGGGGCTGGATGGCTGGTGCCCCACCTGTGTCTAGCCGGTCCCTCGCTACAGCAGCAGCCCTTTGAAGGGCATGGCAGATTAGGTCGCTGACATGATGCCGCACCTGCTCGTATGCTCTGCCGTGCAGGCCGACATCATTGACCCTGTGGACAAGATCGTTCCACAGGGCAGTCCTCTACTGCTGATCTTGTGCTCTCCTGCCAAATAGAAGAGCATAATGTTGTATGACTGCTTGTGTGATTATCTCTGTTTCAGCATCTGAAAATGCTGGGAGATTAGGCCTCTGCATTGCACCTGGAAGACATAAACAGGAAAAAAGGTCACAGGACCTCATACAGTTGTCAAATTGCACATCCACAGTGGATATTACTGGCAAATAATCCAAACTACACCATAACCCTCTATTCTATCATGGCTTTATCAGCTTGCATTGCACTCCTGGCCCTGAGGTGTTATATTCCCTCCAGCATTGGTCACTTAATTGCATAATCCTCTATTCTCCATTCATTTCTTTGTAGAGGGATGACAGTGGCCATCTTCCATGTGGATGGTGTGTGGATGGTGGCAGGTCTGTGTTTGACTGTAGTGTGTGATGGAGCTGTGAGCACATGCCTGAGTTCATGTAGGAGGCAGACAGTGATGTTATGATGCCCCATAGAGACATGCTGTTGTTGCCATCAGTAGGCAATATGTACATGCTCACCATTGATAAGGGGAGGAGTGTGGTTGATGTGCATATCCCCCTACAGAAATGGGGTGGACAGGGTGGCGATGTTCCCACCTGACCTGTTTGATGCAGGTTGCCTATATCCATGGCATGTGTGTATGAGGTGTGCTTTACCCCCAGTACAGGGTGAATTGTGTTGTTGCCTCTAAGACTGAAAACATATGTGGAGACACTGTTGCAAATGGCCTTGATGGTGTGGATATGTCTTATTTGTAGTCATAGTCAGCCTTACAGGGAGTCACCTGTGAACTTACATGCTTGCTCAGATAGAGGTGGACTTGTTTCCAGGTTGCCTGCCCCTATGTGTCTCTGTACAGCCAATATGGCAACCTATTATGTGTTTTTTGTATTGCTGCTGTCCACTAAAGGGAATTAGACTACCTTTGTGTACACTGGTTTTACAGGTCAGGTATTGCTAAGTCCATACATTTACAGTGGATATAAAGTGTACACACCCCTGTTACAATGCATGGTATTTGTGCAATTGAAACATGGCACCACAATAACTCATTTCAAAACAATAAACACCTTTAATGTGGCCTACATCCTGCACAATTCAATTAGAAACGTAACAATCTGTTCTGCAAAACATATGGAAAGAATAATCAGTTCAATAAGCCAGTTGAATGAGTGTGCACACCCTTAAATTGATATGTTGTGTAAGCACCTGTTGAGATGATTACAGCATTCGTTTGTATTGGTTTGGACTCTAACATCATGGCACATCTTCACTTGGCAATAGTTGCTCACCTTCCTTGAAACAGCTTTGTTTGTTTTTCAATATGATTGTACACATTATGGGTCACATTACAGATGAGATAAATTCTGAAATGATTTTCTGTGGTCTCATTGTCATACAGCACACAAACCTAGCATTCCAACAGGAGTGTGTATACTTTTGATATCCACTGTATATAGGTGTTCATATAGCTGTTAGTGGTAGACATGGACAGAGGGTCATAACACAGTTGGACAGACACTACCTGATAATCATGCCTATTCTAGTACCCATATCAGTGTCAGGAGAATGCAACCAGTAGCTGTACAAATTTATGCCTGTTGTATGCACTGTCTCTGATATTACACACATGTGCAACATGCACAACCTATCTCCCTGACTGCTTGCAACCCATGTTATTAGTTTTGTGCTTTCCAGCTGAACATATGCATACAAACATGTGCTCAGGGGATACCTGGTATACATTTCTGTTGAATGTTAGTATGGCACACAGTATTTACAGTCTTGTTGCTCAATCATACTTCTCAACCTGTTATAGCAGTACGTCTGGACAATGGCACACATACATGGGTGACAAAGAGGACATCAGTATTGATACTGTATTAATATAGCTGCACCATACATTAGTAAGTTGACTGCAAAGTAGACTTAGACATTGCTGTGATAACCTGGAAGATGTCCAATAGTCATAAGTAGGCTATTATGTTACATTGTCATTGCTCACAGACTTGCCAATGGTTTGGCTGACATACAAGTATACGTGTATGTGATTTCAGATATCAGTCACAAATAGGCTTATTGTCCAGCAGAACACTGTACAGTTGAATGTTATTAATTCAATATATCACATGCAGTTCAACACATGTCTGCAACAGTACTTTACTATGCACATGCCCTATATAGGTCTGTTAGATTTATAAGACAAACATGTATCATACTCATATTAACAGGTAACATATGGATATGGACAAAATCCCATTAACTGGCCTAGCAGTGGCACGGTCACTACTGTTTGACAGACACTCCAGTGGTTGTCATATGTGAGCTGTCATTTCCCAGGGTGAGTCAGGCTCCTGAGCTGTGATTCTACCTCTTCAACCTCTTAGAGCATCACATCTGGACAAATACTAAAATGATGGAGATATAAACAGGGACAGATTTTAAATATTCCTGTTACAAACCTAAAACGTTTGTATAATAATACATTTTGCATTACTGTGAATATTCTTAAGGATGTGGAGTCTTAAAATCAAGTGTTTGTCATTACTTAAGGAATTCAATCCTCAGCTATTTGCCAGAAAAGTTACGGATTTCAGGAGGAACAGATGAAAAACTATGATTATAAAATCTGGACATTCTGTGAAGATCTGTACAGTTGAGAGGTATGGCTGTGATCTCTCCCACTGCAGACAGTGACAGATGCTATGGCCATAGCAGCTGTTCAGCAGGACATCAGTACAGCAAGTCTTGTTGGGACATATATCCTTTCAAAATCATATTTTGCATTATTACAGATCAACTACTACATTCAATTACATGCTTACATATTTAAGAATCCAAAACATACGAAGCCAAACTTAGAACCACAAGAACAAGCCGTGAACGACTCCAGGCAGTCAAAAAAAGGTTTATTTAAGTGCTTTTCGTCAGTTTAATAAGCTGACTTCTTCAGAACATAAAACAAAGACCACTGACAGTTTGATCCTTATAAAGGCGTAACCCTCATTAAGGTATTCAAGCAGTAATTCAATTAGTCTAATTAACATGAAGTAAATTGAATTTTAAAAAGAGAATGGATGAATTTAAAAAGGAACTGTTTAAAAAGACAGTAACCGATTAATGGTAGCAAACTGAACAACCTTGTAGGTGTGCCTACAACACAAATACATAAAACAATCTGTTGATGTGAAAGTGAATCGTGTGGAATGTGTTGCTTGTTGCAACCTTTAATAAACTACTATACCACAGTAATGTTGACTTTTATACAGCTTTAGAACCTTAGTTTTATTTTGTTTTATTTTACTGTTAAATCAAGGTTCTAAAGCTACCCATGTCGTTGTGTATAAGGTAAAAACCTCAAATACCCCAAAAGTTGTTGTAAGTTTTAAAAAACACGTTAGAAAACATGGTAAAAAATCAGTTTATAAACTAGTTTAGAAAGAAAAATTAATGTATTATTTTTATGTTTTTATAAATTTATGTGTAATTGTAGAACAATAAGTAAGTATACTACAATATTTGATGATACTGAAAACTGCTACTAAGAGTTAATATTACTTAAATTAATGCTTAAATTAATGCTTAGTGTAAACCCTAAAAAATCTTACCAATATAATAAGGACCTGAATGTCGTTCAACAAGGACATTGTGACCTTGTTGATGACTTCGAGTCCGACAATATCAGTTTCGACCTAGGGCCATCTAACCAACAAGGACAAGGGGGTAGGGGTACCCCATGGCGTAATAGACTTTGAAGTGCTCAACCTGACAGACAACAGGCACGAGACCCAAATTTTCAGCAGGGCCCCTTCACCGGGGCCAAACCGAAGCAGAAGAACTACCAACAGAATGTAGTAAAAGACAAACGGGTCTACAATGTTTACAGGAAATAAACCCTCGACCTGTTATGGATTTATTGTCAATCTCAACTGATGGTCATAATGCTTCTGACACTGTTTTGGACATTACTGAGACTGTCCTTGAGTTAAGCACGAGTACTATAGAACCGCAGCAACTTGACACCACTCTAAATGAGTCTAGTTGCGGAGCTTATGAGTCTGTCCCATTGGAGAGTAGTAAACTAGTACCTTCTATTATCTTAAACACTAGGGGTGATTTTAAAGTGTATAACTTTAGTGACATAGAAATTGGGCCTGAAACAGTTGACCTATTATCTAAAGGACTTACTTTTGTCCCATCTAAACAATGGGACATGACTAACACAATTTTGGATATCAAATTGTTTGTTAGGAAACTTAATCTCCACGTTTTGATGGGTGATGTGTTTCGTCTGTCTGATAGTCTCCATGTTCCTAGTACTTACAACCCCCCATTACATCCTGCTCTTGACTTGTTCGAGAAATGTTGTGAACTAGACATAAGACACATGAATACCTATAGAGACAATAGGTCCACACTTACCAACTTGAACAATGATGAAAGGGAAATAATGTCCTTCCTTACCACCCAACGGCTTAGGTTTTGTAAACCTGACAAGGGGGGTGGATTAGTTGTTTTCAACACGAGTGACTACCATGACAGAATGTACAAATTACTAAACACCGAAGCATATGAACACAGTTCACGTAGTGAGGTAAATAGGGCTTACAGCATCATTAGAAACTGCATTGAGGATTTGTTTATTAATGCCCTAATAGACCAAAAGACATACAACTACCTAGTAGCGTCATTTCCTAGATATCCAAGTATCTTTGGTATCCCTAAAATACACAAGAGTATTGAGAATCCACCACTTAGACCTTTGGTAGACAGTAGGGGATCTCCTTCTTACTCTTGTGCTAAGGTATTGGATGCAATTTTACAAAAATACTTGGTTAAGGAGACTCAAATTTGCAAAGATTCTTGGACCTTTTTGAAAAATATTGACACCTTACCTTTTGACAAAAGCTACAACTTCCTCACAATCGACGTAAAAGACCTTTACACTAGCATTCCCCATGAGGTAGCATTAGAATGGGTGGGACTTATGCTTGAGAAACATAAAGCTCCCACCAGGGAAACAGATTTAGTCTCTGTCCTGTTGGATTTAGTTTTAACAAACAACTATTTTTGCCACTGTGAAGAATTCTACTTGCAAAAAATAGGTGTTGCCATGGGATCACTTTGTGGAGGAAGTGTGGCTAACTTGGTTATGGCGTACTGGGAATCTGAGTTTGTCTTTAAAGGAAACTTGTTCTTTGAGTCCTTTGTATACTACACAAGGTTTCTGGACGACATTTTCATTTTACTTAAAGGCAGCGAAAATGTCAGTAATCAAATTATTGACTACTTCAACCACACTACTGAGTTTTTGCAATTTACTCACACGTTTAATTGTGACAGTATCGACTACCTTGACATCCATCTTAGTAAGAACTACAACTTAAACTTGTTTATTGCAAACATTTTTAGGAAACCAACATACTCTAACACTTTCCTCCACTACACCAGCTGCCACCCTCACTATCAGAAGAAATCTGTTGTGAAGGGGCAGTTGGTAAACTTCCAGAATGGTCAGCCTGGACGAGGATTTTAAACAGGAATGTGCTTACATATGGGAAATGTTTATACATAGAGGCTACCCGGAAACTTTCCTTGACCCAATAGTGCAGGAAGTAATGGATAAAAGACACAATAAGGTGTATTTACCCCTCCTGAAGACCAACACTAAAAATTTGACTAACGACAACAGTGTCATCTTGGTCGACAAGAACTTATGTGACCAAGAAGGGAGTAATGTTCCAACTAGTGGCCGATTAAACAACGAGCTAAGCACTGTTAAATTCATTACTACCTTTAATATAAAAAGCACCTTGTGTTCATCTATATTGAAGAAAAACTGGGACTTGTTTAAAATACAACCTGACCTATTTGAAAAACTAGGTGACCACCCTATGATTGTTTACAGGAAAGGGCTAAACATCAAAAACTTGTTAGAAAAACATGATGTACCCATAGTGAGATGCCCTGGAATGTATAAATGTCACAATTGTAATTACTGTAAACACGTCCAGGAGGGTAATTCTTTTATTCTGAACAAACAAAAATTTAGGTTAAGGAATAAATTTGATTGTAACACCAACCATATTACTTATTTATCTAAGTGTACATCCTGTTTAGCATTTTACGTTGGTAAGACTGAAAGAAGACTACGTGAAAGGATGTATGAACATCTGTATGCCATCAAAAAGGGGAAACTCGAGAACGCACTTGCTAAACATACGGCAGGTCACCCAAATCACAGTTTCAGGTTCATGGCGATTGACCATGTAAAAATCGACCCGAGAGGGGGGTCCCAGAAATCTGAAACTGGAAGAATTGGAACTGAAATGGCAGGTAAAACTAAATGCATACAGCTTCCCAGGACTGAATGAGACTTGTTCAATTGGAAGCCTATTAAAATTAACTAGTTTGAAAAGATGAAGATATTGTCACTTGACACACACCCCTTTTATGGAATCTACATTTATGTGTATATATACATTTTCTGTTTATTATGCATACATGTATTATGTGTTTTTCAGGTCTTTCATGGGTTTAATGTCTGTTATGTTTTCAATTCTGTTATGATTATTTTCGTGAAATAGCTAGTTCCATCAAACGTGATTATGAATTCATTAAAACTAATTGATCATGATTTTCACGACATTAGGTATGTCTAACTTATCATAAATAATTTAAATCATTAATACAATACATAAAAATAAACAATTATTATTAAAAATTATAAAAATTATTAAATATTAAAAATTATTATAATATAACATTACTCAAAAAATATCACTTGAAATTCAAGTATATGTGGTATGTGTGACATTTACACACCTTCATGTATTTAACACACTTTTCATACACTCTTTGTAGCGCTTTTTGTAGTACCATCACATACAAACAACCGTGTGTTTTTAACCTTTTGTTATGTTTTTTAAAATCTGCTGTGCGAATATTATTTTAATTAACATTAAGCATTAATTTAAGTAATATTAACTCTTAGTAGCAGTTTTCAGTATCATCAAATATTGTAGTATACTTACTTATTGTTCTACAATTACACAAATATATAAAAACATAAAAATAATACAACATTAATTTTTCTTTCTAAACTAGTTTATAAACTGATTTTTTACCATGTTTTCTAACGTGTTTTTTAAAACTTACAACAACTTTTGGGGTATTTGAGGTTTTTACCTTATACACAACGACATGGGTAGCTTTAGAACCTTGATTTAACAGTAAAATAAAACAAAATAAAACTAAGGTTCTAAAGCTGTATAAAAGTCAACATTACTGTGGTATAGTAGTTTATTAAAGGTTGCAACAAGCAACACATTCCACAGGATTCACTTTCACATCAACAGATTGTTTTATGTATTTGTGTGGTAGGCACACCTACAAGGTTGTTTAGTTTGCTACCATTAATCGGTTACTGTCTTTTTAAACAGTTCCTTTTTAAATTCATCCATTCTCTTTTTAAAATTCAATTTACTTCATGTTAATTAGACTAATTGAATTACTGCTTGAATACCTTAATGAGGGTTATGCCTTTATAAATATCAAACTGTCAGTGGTCTTTGTTTTATGTTCTGAAGAAGTCAGCTTATTAAACTGACGAAAAGCGCTTAAATAAACCTTTTTTTTGACTGCCTGGAGTCGTTCACGGCTGGTTCTTGTGGTTCTGAGTTATGCTTACATATTTCACATACCTTTTTTGTTATTCTCTTTTCTGTTTTCTGTTTTCTCTCTCTCTCTCTCTCTCTGTCTGTCTCTCTTACCTACAGGGATAGAGCTGATTTGAACAGGTGGCAGCATGGCTTTTGTAGGTGATGCTCATGACCAGGTGATGGCCTGTGCACCAGTTGGTGTTCCCCACTTGCTAATTGCATGCAGACCAGCTGTGTAGTTCTTCCAATAGCCAATGTCATGGCACCCCACACCTATAATTGAGTACTTCATGTATGCATTGTCCCATTGTCTTGCCTGTAAGGAAGACATCCTTGAGGTGTGTGGGCAGCAGTGCTGACAGCAGGTGGGAATACCTGTTACAAAAAGACTTGTGGAAACAGGCCAACTATATGTTTTTAGAAGATTCCAGACTTAGGGACAGAATGTGAGTATTGCTGTTATATGCTTAGGAATACTGCTAGTTTTACAGGGTTTATGTGTACATGCTAGTTCTGCATGGATTTCAGTCTGACAAAGTTATGTGTCTGCATAGCTCTCAATCCACATAACGGCCAGAGGTTGCCTGTTATGCTTGGTCTGTTCCCCAGACAGGTGTTGTCCTTGGCAAATCAGTGGCATACTCTGGTGATTGCTATCAGTAAATGGCAACATCCATTTGGGTTTCTGACTTCATATCCCAAAGAAAGGATATGTTGCAACCAATCCTGTAACACCAGCAACTTTCTCAGTGTATAAGAGCAATATTTTAAATATGGCCCTGTGTTTTGGCCTCTGTCCTCCACTTTATGCCAGGCTTCATCCAGATGTCATGCAGTAAGAGGTTGATAGGTATGGTCTATCATTATTTAGCACTGTCATTCATGCTATCATCCAAGTGATGTTGTAGAATCCCACACATGTTTTGGAGTAGGGGCCATACATATGAGTGCAAAGGCTGGACAGCATGTGTAACCCTGTACAGTCAAGAGGTTGGCGTATTGAGAACACTTAGATACCCTTGAAACACATTTTATGTGGGGAGGAGTATTAAATGTGTTAAAAGTAGGCTGTTAGTTCATGTGAGAGATATTACTAATAGGAAACACAAAAGGCCTATAGCTGTACATTTTGATACATTTCACCATGGGGACAGTAGTGGGTTACAGGGTACTGTTTTGTAAACCATCTGGTTGTCAGTTTGATAGAACAGTTAGAAATGAGCCATTGTTATGTAAGGGATCAATTTACATTTCAACATTTGATACTTTTTCCCCTAGGGGGTTGAATGAGGGGTGTAATTGGAGGCTGTTGAATTAAATATGTCATTAAGTGCTAATTGATTCTTGTATTCAAGGCAAGTATGTTTTTGTAGTGTTGTACTACTTGAAGACTTTGCCCAAGACATCAGAGAATAATAATTTGTGTGGATTACTGTCTAGTTGATTTTCTGTGTGCTCTCTTCAGTCATTTCAATTATGTTGCTAAGAGATCGATGTATGTCTGGCCATTGTGTACAGCCTATCATGATTTTGTTGCAGCATAGTGTGTACTTATTATTTGGACTGTGTATGGGTGGGGGCGGCAGATGAATGTCCCATACCACCCTAGAATTCCATCTACACTGTGTATTTAAAGTCTCCCAGTATAAAGGAATTGGGTTGTATCTTAATATTTTCCAGGGTGTTTAGGAATGTGGAGTGGTAGTCTTGGGACATGGTGGGGGATGTATAGCAGGCTACAAACTGGATTACAGACTTGCCCAGTGTTAGTTGTAGCTAACGAATCTCTGATGCATTATTTTGGGCTGCTACTCTGGAGGTGTGCATATCCTTTATGAATATCAGGACACCATCACCCTTAGGACTTCAGTCCAGGGTTTGGGACCAAAAAGTGCGGTATGAGGTATAGCTTGGTAGCAGAGGGGTGTTCTATGGAGGCTTAAACCAGGTCTCTGTTACTACGCAGATGTCAATGTTCTCTATTTTAAGGAGTGGTTTGAGAGAGTGCATTTTGAGATTTAGACCTGTGGCATTGAGAAGCATAATCCTCAGATTACATTTGCTTGTATTCGTTATGGTGGTAATTTGTCTTCAGGGCATTGCATAAAAAATGCACTAAGGTGATATTTCTGTCAATATATGTTAGCAGTAATAGTGTTAGTACAACAACCTTCTCAGCTTATCTACTCACGTAATTTGTGTATGCCTCTAATGTCATGCCTTTGTCCCCCCACTTTGTCTGGCTTGTTCCAGATTCATTGCACTAAAGGGTTGTGAGCATATCTCTCCACTGCAAGGCTGTTTGCAGAGTGTCTATGTGTTTGGCCCATACTTTGTTTCCGTTCCACAGTTTATTTGTATTTGTCTGGGAAATACTGTTATGATCCAAGGATTTATGTCAGTGAATAATACATGTGAGATCCCATCCTCATATTATTCAGATTATTCTGCTGATACACACCCTGTTGCTGCAGAACTTTTCAGTTATGACAGCAATATTCTGATTACGTCCCTATATGTGGGCCATTTCCCACCCTTTGTACAGCCTTTGTTTATTACTGTTGCACTAAGAGGTTGATAGGTATGGTTCTGAGGTATGGCTGCACTGCATGTTATATCACTGCATACACACACACACACACACACACACACACACACATATATATATATATATATATATATATATATATATATATATATATATATATATACACACACACACACACACATATTTATATATATATATATATATATATATATATATATATATATATATATATATATATATATATATATATATATATATATATATATATATATATATATATATATATATATATATATATATATATATATATATATATATATATATATATACATACATATGTGTTTGTGTGTGTGTGTCTATATACAACACATGAATGTTTACACAGAATTTTATCACTATTGTTGTATGCCTCTATTGCATGATATGTTTGAAAAAAAAAAAAAATTATTAAGCTCAGATGGTGTAGTCGTATCTTCTCTAACTCTAGTGTTTGGTGTCCTGGGTTCAAGACCTGGGACTGCTCATAGCAGCGTAATGACATCATGTAATAAGTTTATTTAATGCCCTGTACATAGCATGCTTTTATGTGCTCTCATTACAGTAGCAAGGGGTGTGATTACAATGTACAGGACACTCGGGTATACATGGGTAGTATTACATGTTATATGCACTCACACATGCATGTTACACTAGCTACAGTACACTGGTTGACAAATATGACTCCACACATATTGTATTATGAAATTAGTACCATTGACACTGCTTTTCCATGTAAAATTAGATTGCCTATTGTAGTACTCCAACCATGCACCTCTTCATGCAGACCTGGGACTCTGAGTACTACGCTATCTTGTTCTTGGTGTTTCAGCTGTATTTATTTATGTATCTCCTATTGGATATTAATATGATACTATTATATTAAATGTAGAGTAGTATGCTTTTTGCCCATGTCATTGAGGACTGCTGTCATTTAGTAATGGCATAGATTTCAGTTTCAGCCTTCTATCCTTCAGGACATTCATCCTAATTCATAACATGTTTGCTGTCCACTTACTGTCTGTCCTCTGTGCAGATGTCAGGTATTGCTAAGGCCATACAACTATGTAGGTGCCCACATAGTTTTGTGCTGTGTGCCTGGGCACTGCTGCTAGCTCCAACAAATAGGACATCCATCATGTGTGCCTTGGCCCTATTACTTGCCTGTGTGAAGGACATTACAGAGGTCATGGGCTACAGATTCACAGACAGTAGGTGGGACTACTTAGGTTCATAGGTTCATAGGTAGGTACTAGGCTATTGGCCCTAGGGCCTATATAAGCCTAGCCAAAAAGGTTCCCTGGCTTTTGCCACACAAAAAAATTATTTTTCTGTGCCCCTGTCGAGCAGAGCCACAGAAGTGATCCCTGGGGGTGAATTTCCTATTCCCATCCAAATCATCAAGATTTTTCTTGAAGAGTGCTAATGAAGAGCTCTGTTTGACATAGATAGGTAGTCTGTTACAGAGTATGGGAAGTCTCTGGGACAGGAATCTATCCCTCCACCATGTTCTGTTTATTGTGGTGACAAGGTTTAGGTCCCTACAGCGTGTAGTTCGGAGGGACTGGGATTTCTTTAAGTGGAGTATGTCCAACAGCTCTGGGTTTGACATAGCTTTGTATGTTAGGCAGAGATCGCCTGTGAGTAGGCGATATGCGACGGAGTAAAGCTGGAGTTTTTTGAGACGGTCTGAGTAGGGTATCTGTTTGAGGCCAGTAATCCTCTTTGTGAGGTATTTCTGTGGCCTCTCCAGTTGTTGTAATGTCTTGTGAGGTACATACCAAAAGGGGCGCTGTACTCTATAATGGGTCTAATGAGTGATGAGTAGAGGGGAACAATGACCTCTTTTTTTCTGGATGAGAAACCTTTTGTGATGAGGTGTGCCATGTAGAAGGATTTCCTGACCACTGTGGTGATGTGATTATCAAAGGAGAGACTACTGCCCACCTGTGTCCCAAGGTAGTTCATAGGTACAGAGTTTTTACCAAAGAGGATGACAATGCACTTTTTGGCATTGAGCTTCAGGCCATGGCTTTGACGCCAGGGATCTGTCTCAGTGAGGCCCTTTTGTAGAATTCCCACATTGTTAGGAGTTTTGATTATGGCTCCCAGTTTGCAGTCATCTGCAGACTTCATTAACCAAAGACCTTCTGTGTTAGCCTGTACTTCAGAGAAGTAGATACCAAACAGGAGAGGACCCAGGACTGAACCCTGTGGTACTCCACTTTTCACTGGTCTGAAGTCGGATTTGGAGTCTGCTACTTTCACAGTGTGGGTTCTGTCCATGAGCCAGTTGGCAACCCATCTTGTGACATTGGGATTTATACCTAGTTTAATGAGTTTTTCTATAATTCCAGAGTGGGGGATGGTATCAAAAGCCTTGGCGAGATCTAGATAGGCTGTGTGAACCACCTTACCCTCATCTATGGCTTTGGTGACTGCTTCAAAGAAGTCTTTCAGGTTTAGGAGACATGATCTGCCTTTTACAAACCTGAACTGGGTGGGATTCAGAGTTTGGAGATTACCAATGTCTTTGTTTATGAGTTCCATGATGATACATTCTCTGGCCTTGCAGACCAGGCACATCAGGCTAATGGGGTGGTAGTTCCTGGGGTCCGTCATGGCTCCCCTTTTGTGGAGTGGAATAACCATTGTGGTGCGCCATTCAGTGGGCACAAAGCCTGAGATGAGGCTATGATTGAACATGGTACTTAAGTGGAGTGCCAGTTCGTTCTGTAGTTCATGTACAACACAGCCTGAGATATTGTCAGGTCCCATGGATGCTGTGTTCTTGGCTTTGGAGAGCGTTTTTTTTGCCTGTGCAGCCATGATTCATAGGTTCATAAGTTCATAGGTAGGTACTAGGCTATCGGCCCTGGGGCCTATACAAGCCCAGCCAAAAAGGTACACTGGCTTTTACCACCCAAGAAAATTATTTTCCTGTGCCACTGTCGAGCAGAGCTACAGAGGTGATCCCCAGGGTGAATTTCCTATTTCCCATCCAGGCATCAAGATTTTTCTTGAAGAGTGCTAATGAGGAGCTTTGTTTGATATAGATAGTTTATTCCAGTGTATGGGAAGTGTCTGGGACAGGAATCTTTCCCTCTGGCATCTTCTGTTTATTGTGGTGACAAGGTTTAGGTCCCCAGAGCGTGTAGCTTGGAGGGATTGGGATTTCTTTAAGTGGAGCATGTCCAACAGCTCTGGGTTTGACATAGCTTTGTATGTTAGGCAGAGATCACCTCTGAGTAGGCAATATGCGATGGAGTAAAGCTGGATTTTTTTTGAGACGGTCTGCGTAGGGTATCTGTTTGAGGCCAGTAATCCTCTTTGTGAGGTATTTCTGCAGCCTTTCCAGTTGTTGTAGATGTCTTGTAAGGTACATACCAAAAGGGGAGTTGTACTCTATAATGGGTCTAATGAGTGATGAGTAGAGGGGAACAATGACCTCTTTTTTTCTGGATGAGAAACCTTTTGTGATGAGGTGTGTCACATAGAAGGATTTCCTGACTACTGTGGCGATGTTATTATCAAAGGAGAGACTACTGTCCACCTGTGTCCCAAGGTCTCTTATCACACTTTTGGTGTTAGGTATACTACCACCTATGTTGTAATTCATGGGTACAGAGTTTTTAACAAAGGGTATGACAATGCACTTTTTGGCATTGAGCTTGAGGCCATGGCTTTGACACCAGGCATCTGTCTCAGTGAGGCCCTTTTGTAGGATGTCCACATCATTAGGAGTTTTGATTATGGTTCCTAGTTTGCAGTCATCTGCGAACTTCATTAGCCAAAGACCTTCTGTGTTAGCCTGTACTTCGGAGAAGTAGATACCAAACAGGAGAGACCCCAGGACTGAACCCTGTGGTACTCCACTTGTCACTGGTCTGAAGTCAGATTTGGAGTCTGCTACTTTCACAGTGTTGGCTCTGTCAGTGAGCCAGTTGGCAGCCCATCTTGTGACATAGGGATTTATACCTAGTTTAGTGAGTTTATCTATAATTCCAGAGTGGGGGATGGTGTTGAAAGCCTTGGCAAGATCTAGATAGGCTGTGTGAATCACCTTACCCTTGTCAACGGCTTTGGTGACTGCTTCAGAGAAGTCTATCAGGTTTAGGAGACATGATCTGCCTTTTACAAACCCAAACTGGGTGGGGTCCAGAGTTTGGAGATTAACAATGTCTTTGTTTATAAGTTCCATGATAATACACCCCATGGCCTTGCAGACCAGGCTCGTCAGGCTAATGGGGCAGTAGTTCCTGGGGTCTGTGGTGGCTCCCCCCTTGTGGATTGGGATAACTGTCGCTGTGCGCCATTCAGCAGGCACAAAGCCTGAGGTGAGGCTATGATTGAACATGGTACTTAGGTGGGGTGCCAGTTCGTTCTGTAGTTCATGCAGAACGCAGCCTGGGATGTTGTCTGGTCCCATGGATGCTGTGTTCTTGGCTTTGGAGAGTGTGGTTTTTACCTGTGCAGCCATGATTACAGGAATGTTGCATTCTTCCGGTATAGAGATGGGCTCTTTAGGGGGTGAGAGGGGGGTAAAGCTAGCACTGAACCTATCTGCCAGGATGTTGGCAATATCAGTTGGGTCTGTATATTTAGTGCCATTGTGCTGTAACTCAGAGCAGATCTGAGTGTTGCCATTGAGATTCTTGACATAGCTATAGAATGCTTTGTGGTTGTCTTTAGAATCAGTGGCGATTTTGTTTTTGTAACTAGCTTTGGAGGATTTTATCAGGGATCACAGCTTCTTACTGAGGCTGACCAGGGAGCTCCTCCACTCATGGGATTTTACTCTCTTTTGCAACAGTTTCTTCCTTCTGTTGTACAGTTTGTTTATGGCAGGGGACCACCAGATTGGCTTCCTTTTTTGGAGGATAGCGTCTTGGTTCTGTTTGGGATAGCACGATCCATGCACTCATGTAAGTGCTTATAAAGTGCAATTGTGTAGGATTCAGTAGTCGTAACTGTATTGTCCATCTGCATGGGTGTCATGAAGTTCACCACTTCTGTCATAAGAAGCATGAAGTTGGCTTTGGAGAAATTTTTTATCATGGTTTCCTTAATGGGGGGTGGGGGCAGGATGTGGATATCTAGGGTAATTAGCTTATGGTCGGATCGGACCAATGAGGCATTGATTTCAGGTGTGGAACACCGGTCACTCATGTTGGTAATGACTAGATCTAGGATATTGTTGCCCCTGTTGGGGGTGTGGATAAGTTGATCCAGGGCATTGGAGTTTATGAATTCCAGAAAGCGTTGAGCGAAGGAGTTGGTACATGAGTAGTTTTCCCAGTTAATGGTGGGGTAGTTGAAATCACCCATTATTAGGGTGTTTGGTTGAACCCTAATATTTTCCAGTACATCAAGAAAAGAGGAGTGGGAATCTTGGGGCATGGTGGGTGATCTGTAGCAAGCTACAATTTGGATTGCAGTTTTGCCCAGAGTTAGTTGCACTTGGATAACCTTGGCTGCATTATGCTGAGCAACTAGCGTGGAGGTGTGGATATCCTTAATGAATATGGACACACCTCCACCTTTGGTGTTCCGGTCCAGATTACATGGCCAAAAAGTGTGGTATGAGTTATAGCCAGGTAGTGCAGGGGTGCTCTCTGGAGCCTTGAACCAGGTCTCAGTCACTGCATAGATATCGATGTTCTCCATTTTAAGGAGTGCCTCGAGTGAGTACCTTTTGAGATTTAGACTTCTAGCATTGAGTAGCATCACCCTCAGTTTTTGCTTGCCTGTTCCTGTTACGGTGGTGAATTTGTCAGGACAGGGCAGGACATTTGGAGACAGCACAACAACATGGGGGACAAATGTCCAGAATTGTGAGCAGATTCGATGTCATCATCAGTGCTGTTATACACATGGTGGGTTGATAGGTTGACAGGGTTTGTGTGGACATGCATTTAGTGAGTGACTTCATGTCTGACAGTGATATGTTTATGACATACCTCTCCACTGGCATGCTGTCCACAGACTTGCCACATGTTTGTCTGCTCCCCAGACAGTTGTTGTCCTTGGAAAATCAGTCAGGGACTCTGGGGACTGCAGTCAGTAAATACTAAACTCCATTGGTATTACCACCTTCATATTCCTCATAAAGGAAATGTTACAACAAACTCAGTAACATCAGCGACTGTCTAAATTTCTGACACCAATATGTCCAATCTACACCTGTGTTTGTGCCTCTGTCCCCAAATGATATCAGGCTTTGTCCATATGTCATGCACTATGAGGCTCAGACATATTTAGTACCATTATTTCTTGCCTTCATTCCTCCTACCATCTTAGTAATGTAGTAGACCCACATATATGTTACAGGGAAGAGGCCATAGATATCAGTCCTGAGTCTGTACATTCTGAGGTGAACTGTACATTTGAGAGGTCTGTGTATGTCTGGCCATTGTTGACAGACTGTCATGATTGTGTACACATGTCATGTACATGTTGTTTGGGTTGTGTATGGAGGGGGGTAGATGCAAGTGTTATGGCTCCTTTTTTATCTGACTGTGTATGCTGCTCCAGTGTCTGCTGGTCAATTGGCTGTATGCCTTTGTAGGGGCAGACTGAAATGTGTCCTGTACAACAATCATGATTCAGACTAAACTGAGAATTGGACCACTATGTGTAGGGGTAGTGTGTGACTAGAAAACTATTATGTATTTCTTCACACAGTCCGCATACACTACTGTTCACCTGACCTACAAGGATGTAACTGTGACTGTGGTGAAATTGGTTGTGGGTATGCACTTTCTCACTGGTGTCTGATTTTCAGTGTTGTAACATCCATGTAATGCCTGACATCCCAAAGGGGGATGACAACATATTCATTGATAATGAGTTTAAATCCATGGCTCTGACAGCAGTCATTGGTCTTAGTGAGGCCTTTCTGTATGATGTCAACATCACTTAGGTAGTTAATAGCTTCCAACTTGCAATCATCTGCAAACATTATCAGCCAGAGTCTCTTCATGTTGGCATGGACTTCAGAGAAGTTGATAACAAACAGGAGAGGACCCAGGACCGAACCCTGTGTAACTCCACACATGACTGGTTGGCAGTCTGACTTGGGCTCAGCTAATTTCACACTGTGGGTTCTATCTGTGAGACAATTTGTAACCTATCTACTGTTACAGGGCTGGATGCATAGCTTAGTGAGTGGGGCATGTTATCAAAGGACTTGGTCAGATTGAGGTAGGCTGTATGAACCACCTTGCCTTCATCCACAGCTCTGGTGACTGACTCAAAGAAGTCGACCAGGTTGATTGAACAGGCATGATCTACCCTTCACAAAAGCAAACTATGTGGGATCCTGAGTCTGGCGATTCCCATATCCCTGTTTCTTAGATCCATGATGATGCATTACATAGCTTTACATGACAGCCTTGTCAGGCTAATGGGATGATACTCCTGTGTGGAGAGGGATAACTCTAACAGTGCACCAGTCAGTAGGGACAAAGCCTGAGGTGAGACTGTGATTGAACAGGGCACACAGGTGAGGTGCCAGTCCTCTCTGTAGTTCATGCAGAAGACAGCCAGAGATATTGCCAGGTCCAATAGAAGCTGTATTGTTGACCTTGGACAGTGGTGTGTTAACCAAAGCAGCAGTACTACTGGGGGCCTGGCAGTGTACTGGTATTCTGATTCATCCTTTGAGGGTGAGGATAGGAGTAAAGTTGCCACTGAATCTGTGTGCCAGTATATTGGCAATATCTGCTGCCTCAGTATAAGAGTTAACATTGTGCAGTAGCTCAAAGTACTTGTTGGTGTTGCCGTGGAGATTCTTTACATAACTATAGGAGGCCATCTGGCTGTCTTTACTGTGTGCTTCAATTCTGTTTTCACAGCTAGCTTTAGAGTATTTCATGAAGGATCTCATCTTTTTTGTTGAGGCTGATAAGGTTTTTTTTCCAGTTTTGGGACTTTACCTTATTTCATATCGGTTTCCTCGTTCTGTTGTAGAGTAGTTTGGGCAGTGGAACACCAGATTGGCTTCTCTTTTCTGGAGGGGAGTGTCTTGTTTCTATTGGGTATGGTGGAATTCATGCATTTGTGTACATGTTCGTACTGCATTGGTGTGTGTTTGGAGGTCATGCAACTAGTCTCCATTTGCATGGGTGCAGTGAAGTTGGCCACCTCTGATCTATGGAGGCCGATTCACTTTGGAAACGATTTTCATGGTGGTTACCTTTGCAGGGGGGTGGGAGGAATGTGGATTTCTAAGGTGATAACATTGTGGTCAGATTTAACCATGACGGAGTTGACTATTGGTGTACAGCAACATTCGCCCATGTTAGTACTGACTAGGTCAATGATGTTGCTACCTGTAGTGGGTGTAGAAACGAGCTGGTGCAGGCCACTGGAATGGATGCATTCCAGGCAACATTCTGCAAGTGCATTGATACATGGGTAGCTCTCACAGTTAATGGAGGGGTAGATGAGGTCAACCAGTATGATACTGTTAGGTTGGACAGTAATATTCACCAGGGCACCTAGGAACGTAGGATTTGACTTTTGGGATATGGTTGGGAACCTATAGCAGGCTATGACTTGGATTGCTGTCTTACCCTATGTTAGCTACACCTGCAGTATCTGTGATGCATTACGTTGGGCTACCAGTGTGGATGTGTGCACATCCTTTGTGAATAGGAGTGCTTCGAGTGAGTGCCTTTTGAGATTTAGACTTCTAGTGTTGAGCAGCATGACCCTCAGATTGCATTTGTTTGTAGCTGTTATATATTTAGGTATATGTATGTCTACATATGTATATATATATTTATATATATGTGTGTGTGTGTGTATGTATTTATATACTTTTATATATATATATATATATATATATATATATATATATATATATATATATATATATATATATATATTTATGTATACATGTATATATTTTACATGTATATCTCTATAAATATATTTTGTGTCTATATTTGTCCACATATATGCATCACTATACATAAATACATGTATATATAGAAAACCTGACTGATTCGACAGAATCTTTTCCCTACTGTTGAATGACTCTACTGACTGATATGTTTGGAAAAGCATCAGCATTTTGTAGAGCTCACATGGTGTAGTGGTACATTGCTCTGACTATGCTGTATATGGCTCTGGGTGCAAGAGCTGGCAGGACTGAGACTTTTCTTGCAAGGCAGAACAGTTGCTGCTGGAGACAGAGGGATAAGGGCAATATTTCAAAGATGTCCCTATTTTGGGCCCCTTGACCCTCATTTTGACATCCTTTGGACAGATTTGTTTCAGTAAGAGGTTTGGGTTATGGATCTGATGTGCAACTCCACTACATATATATGTATGTGTATATATATATATATATATATATATATATATATGTGTTTATATTTATATATATATATATATATATATATATATATATATATATATATATATATATGTATAAGTATATATATATATATATATTTTTTTTTTATGCACATCAATATATCTGTACGTATTGATTTACTTTTCTATCTCTGTATGTATTTCTATATGTATATATTTAATATGTATATCTCTACATATATTATGCATTTTTTCTTCTCTCTCTCTCTCTCTCTCTATATATATATATATATATATATATATATATATATATATACATATATACATATATATATATATATATATATATATATATATATATATATATATATACACACACATATATATATGCATCACCAAACTCTCGGCACAGTCAGACCAAGCACTGTGCATGGGCATCAATGTTCGCTGCCCTCTCATCGGCAGCTGTATGGGGAAAGAACACACATTAAGCACACCTGTACGGTAACATACACAATTCCTAAATAATTATTTACAAATACACAGACTGGATACTTACAAACTTGTTGGACATCCCCTGCTCATGCCTCTTGGATCCACTGGGCCAAGAGCTCACCCCTCCGACACTTTAGGTCATCATAGTGATGACGCACCTGCTCACCAGTTCGAGGTACACCAGTGGCACTGGTGAGATCACGTGCCAGATGGTTCCAGGCCTCTGCTTTGTACTGGGAACCCTGGTACTGGCCCTGCAGCAGTCTAGCTTCATGGTCTTTGATAAGGAGTCCAACCATGACCCTGGACTCCTGGATGCCCCAACGTTGTGTCCGGAAGTGAACATCCTCTCCTACACCTGCCATTGTTGCTGCCCTGATAAGACTCAAAGATATATGGCTGTATTCCTGCCTGTGTTGTTTAAATAAAGCCATTTTCCCACACTTTTCCATGATTAGCCGATATTCAAATATGCTAAGCTCACAAATCTGCTTAGCAAGACTTAAACCAGCTAAGCAAAACTTACAGTTGCTAAGGATTACTTATATTTTCATGCTTAAGCAATCCTTAACTTGTTTCAACAGAGCTGCGGCAGGCTTAACTGGCTGCAACAATTATTTAAAGAAAAAAAGAGAAAAGTTTTTTACATTTCCCTATGGCATTTTCCCAGCCCTCCACTATCATACGTGAGGCATATGACTTACTAATATCATCCCAATTCATAAAAATTAATTTATAACTGCTTCCACTCATAAAATATGCTGGCTAGAGGTAGGATTCAAACCTTGCATGATTTACATACTAAGCTAGTACTTTAACCACTATGGTGCATCAGCAACAAGGCTTTCCACTTCAGAATTCAGTTTGACTCTCAAACAGTATTTAAGCTGGGCTGAGCAAAGAGATGTGGTGCACAAACACGCTGCTCTTTGCTTAAACGTTTTTTATTGTAAAAAATAAAATTAAAATGAAATATTAAATTATTGCATATATTTATCAGGAGGCTGCAGGCATGTGGGGCAGGGATCTGGCCATTCCTGCAACAGCCATGTACTGTGCGGGCTACTTCTTGGGGACTGTGTGTATTTTTTTTTATTTCAATGTCCACAGACACTGACATGCTAGTTTTATATTTTAGTGTCCATGGACACTGGAATATTGCATAATATTAGAGCCAGGCTCTAATATTATGCTATTTCCTTGTTTAAAAGTGCCGTACAGCACTTTGTGAGTGCAGGGGGCGCGTTTAAGTGTCCGTGCAGGACTTATACATGCCACCTGCACTCGTACATGGATCGTGTAGGTGTAGGAATACAGCAGCATGCCCTCATTAATATGTAGAGTGCACTGTTGCTGTATTCCTACATGGAACAGTCCATGCAAGAATAGACTGTTCTTGCACGGACTGTTTATGAATCCCAGGGAAAGTCTTTCAAAGTCACTTTTTCACAAAAATATAAAAAACAGCAAAAAGCATTTTAAAACAATTGACTGCTTCCAAAACTAAAATAAACACGATTTCTTCACAGAAAAAAATGTTTTTTTAAACACTTCAAATCAACTTTTAAACTGACAGGAAAAAAAGAGCCCTCTCATTTAGAAGTACAATACTGTCTCGTGGCAGTCTGTTAAAATGCAAACTTCTCGCTTTAAAATAACTTTCCTGAAGAGGAAATTATTAATAATCAACAAAAATAATTGAATGGAAGTTTTTTTTCCCCAATGCGAACTTATTTGTCCAGTAAAGGAACAACACAAGCAGACTATCAGTCCTCAAAAACCTCAGAGGAGTGTACTCTTTGGTGGCTATAATTCTTTGAAGGGTTGATGCCCAAACATGTCTTTCAGTCAGCTCAGCTCAACTTGCCTGACAGTTTAGGTGTGTGGAAGGTGCCCTGATGTGTTTGGAAGCTGGCCAGCTGGTATATCCTTGGTAGGATATAACCCATATACTGCAGTAGTGATTAATATGATGAAAATTTACTAGATAGCAAATGCTAATTGTTTTTTGTTTGTTCAAACAATGTATATAAATTCATGGGGCAAAGGCAATTAATATTTATCCTAAAAAAATATTTTCACTTTTAACTTTCTAGTCAAGCTCTCTGGCAGCTGAGGTGATCACTATCTAAAATTGTTTTAAACACCTGGATATGAATTTATTTTACTTAGTTCCAGCACTGCTTTCTGCCTCCAAGAATCAAGTAATTCATCATAATGAAAGGATGATATATTGACGGGATCTTCCACAAAACAGGCCTTTTGAAAAGGATTCAGCATCATAACAGAATCATGCGTATGTGTATATAGATGTGTGTGTGTGTGTGTGTGTGTGTGTGTGTGTGTGTGTGTGTGTGTGTGTGTACAGAACTTTAAAACCTTGAAAAACCCAACTAAGAGTACATCTCATAGTCAATATAAGTCAAATACTGCAAAAGCTTTCGGCTAGTTTAAAAACACCAAAGAAAAAAAAGTAAATTTAAAGAGCACTGAAAAAGAAAATACCTAATACTAATAAGATGAAGCCAGTTGTTTGCTAAATGAATGCACTAAAAGAAATGCTATGTAAATGTATTCCTTTCTGACTGTTTTCTGTAAACCGAAGACAGAGGGAAAATATGGTTTCATAATTAAATTGTGAGAGAGTCACCCTTTGTAGAAAGTGTGAGGACCATAACTAGAAGGTGAGTTTTGAGAGCTGTTTTTATTTTTATTTTAGTTTATTCTCTGCAGTTCCAATATAGAGCCACAGTCAGCTCCTCAATGAAGACTCCAGTCTGCTGCTACCTTCTCAGAAGTCCTGTTCTCCATGGCAGTACTGCATTCAATAAAAGCAAGAAACTTATCCAGAGAAGTTCCACACAGAATGGTTACTCTGATAATATTACCTGCTAGCATGCATAAAATATCCTTGATTATTTAGGTTTAACTTTCTTCTTTATACAGACTTTGCCATCCATGGTTTCTCTAGTCGTGTTCAGAGATGAAGATGAAAGAAAATCCTTAAAGGTATGATGAATAACTTTCGCTGTGCAAAAAAGAAATAAAAAAGGGAAAGGGAGAGAGGTGCTAAAATGATTACTAAGACAGAGAAATGCACACTTACATATATATGGATCCAGGACATTTAATCGAATGATCAAACATCCGAATCCATTAAGCGCGAGCATACTTACGCAAAAGTGCTTTTTACCAAAGAAGCACTTGAGCGTAAGTATGTCTGTTGCCGAGGCCGTACTATGGTGCAGATAATGGAAACTTGCCTTTACCTCACTGTAGTGTGGTCTCGGAGGGAGAATATTAAAGTAGGGGGGTATGGGGGGCACAGCCCCCAAAATGGGTGGGTGCAGGGGGGGCAAAACTCCCCTGCAAAAATGTAAATGTGTTTTTATTTTATTGACACGTTTAACAAAAGCACTTTTTCGGTTAAAGTGCTTTTGTTAAAGTGTGTTTGGTGGTTATGGATTCTGACTTTTGATCATTCGATCACATGTCCTAGATCCACACACACACACACACACACACACACACACATATATATATATATATATATATATATATGTATATATATATATATATATATATATATATATATATATATATGTGGCGAGAGAGAGAGAGAGTGGGTATATATATATATATATATATATATATATATATATATATATATAGATATAGATAGATAGATAGCTATAATATAGATATACACACATATATATATATATATATATATCTATCTATATATATATATATATATATATATATATATATATATATATATACATAGATATATGTATATATATATATATATATATATATATATATATATATATATATATATATCTATAGAGAGAGAGAGAGAGAGAGAGAGAGATAGTGGGTGTTTGACATTTCTGATTGGGATAAAGGCCTTACAGCCCATTTGTTCCTTGACCAGATTACCTAATAAGCCCATTAGTTCCCTGAAGTGACAAGAGTCAGATCAATAAGGACAAGCCCAGTCTGCCTGATCCAGCAGACATTCTCCAATCCCCTGGAGGACTATCCCTTATACATACTCCCTCACGCTCTACAATTGCTGCATTTCTGAGAGACATATGTGCAACAACACATGATTTTCCCAACTTGTGCAGTGTGCCTCTGGCAGTGTGTGCTTGGTAGGCTCATATCCCTTGATCACTACACCCAATATTCTCTGAACATGTCATCCAGGAGTGATTGCAAAGCCCCATCCTCCCCCCTCCCCCAGGATAGACAAGCTGGCTTTGGCCAATCATTCCTGCCCTATGTGGCCAAACACCTCCAGGGTCTATGCCACTAATTAAAATCAGGTTGTCTTAGCCACAGTCATGACTTCATCTCTCTGTAATGTGGAACGTGGAAATAATATAAAACGCTTAATGGAAATGAGCATGACTTTTCACTTAAGCTTTCCAAATTATTGAGGCTGTTTTAGGTCTTTTTAAACTGCAAAACAGACAAATTACTTTCTATTGTACATGAACAGTTTTGCATTTGGAGTTGTTTTTTGTTTTGTTTTGTTTTATGTTTGCCATTGGTTTGTTCTGTTTGCTCTTTTACTGTTGTTTAATATTATATAACTAACACTGTTGAGATATGTTAATGTACTGTTATTATGACATTGCTACCTTTATAACATTGTGTAATATGTAATATGTATATACTCTATAGCAAAGGAAGGGATCAATGGTATGATTTACTCAATTCACTTCTGAGCATATTTGATGACTCAGGCTTCACCTTTAACAGCATATCACACAAGTCCTGCATTAATCGCATCATGTCCCATTGCCCTGCTCATACCTCTCAACCTGAAAACATCAAAAATCTGGACAAAAGCCCATGAAAAATAGGTAGAAATCTGTACGCTGATTAGCATATAGGTTGCATGCATAATTGTGTAACCCCACCAACTCAAATTGAAGAACAGACAAAATGTTAAACACGAAATATGACCAGAACAATAGTTTTTAATTTATATTGATATTTGAACTTGTGCAAAACTATAATATAAAATTATTTTACAAAATATAATTAACTGCTTCTACACTAATATTAAATAACACAACATGACATAACCAGAGCTAAACTGTTTATGTTAACATGAATATATATAAAACTACATCCAGACATCCATCATCCTTCCATCTACAGAAAAAATATATAAACTCTCCAGTTGACTGAGGATAAAGAAAAAGAAAAGTGCAACCTCTTCAAATCATTGTGAAGCAGCACACACCCACACACAGAAAATGAAAAAAGGAACATGCCAAACTGAGATTCATGACTGAAAAGGAGAATATTAACTGCAACTGTTACATCAAATATTACACAGTAAGATCAATGTATTACAGTAGCAAGAATTCAGACTGCAGTATACACCTTCAGAAATTCCAAGAGATGTACAGCATGGGCATATACACCGCCTGTCTTGGCTCATTGCCATGCAGCAGTAATAGTACATAGAACAAGTGACTCACCTGCTATAGCCTGCTATCACATGGTCTGTCCCCACAGTGGTGCATGAGAGGCAGCCTGTGGTGGACACACTTTAGTACATCCTGTCATCTTCACACTGACAAGCAATATCTACCTGTTGCCATCCCATAAATCAATTCTAATATTACCTCTGCTAATGAAATCATAATACACACCCAATAAATCTATCTCCCCCAGCAAGATTCACCCTATATAAAATGTTATCTTCTATGAGAAATGCATTTTTGCAAAAGGCAAAAGGTAAAAAGTACTGATCACACACTGTTGGCATCTTTCCAAAATGTTTACATCTTGCATCTTTACCTCTTAAGTATCCTACTGTTCAGTAGAAGTATTGCTGAATGATGTAAACTATGGTTTTGAAAAAAAAAATAATAATAATCAAACCTTTACACAAAGAAGGGGATCCAACCTCCTTCTGTAACTGTCATCTTTTAGTGGCACTATTGCTTGTTGGAAATGTGCTTGAAAAAGCAGTGTGTAAAGCAGACCTAGCATTTCTGCTCTCCAACAATCTTCTCCAAGAGAGATTACATGTGTTTTGCCCTAGGCAGAGTGTTGACATGGTACTCTCAAATGTCAGAAACTGTATACATTTGGAAAATAATGAATCCAGAATTGTTTTTGCCTTTTTGGACAATGCCCTTCTCATTTCACATCCTCTTAACACAGGCATTAAATTCACAGCAGTGATTGTTTTAAAGTTACCCAACAACTAGAATCTAATACAACTTAAAATAAACTAACACAATTAAATAATATCAACCAACAGAAATAAATGTCCAAGAACCTTAAAATGGCTAAAATATACATTACTCCAACAGCCATGTTCTCTATAGCTTCCTTAGTCCTCCTTCGCTTTCCTGAACTACTCTACAGTTGGTGAATAATTATAAACCTTTAAAAACATATGTTACATTTATTCCAATCCCCTTGCCATAAAGTAAGCAGACTTGTTTTAAACTGACTTTCTTTGCATGTCTTTGCAGCATCCAAAGAGCCAACAAAAGGTTATCTTTAAACAGGTAAACATTTTCCCATATTATCCAAGTGCACAAAAAACTTTTCCTAAATAAATGCCCAACTGTTGGTCACATATAAAGTGAGTAATCATCATTAAATTCATTAGATACTATTTAGCTACATGTCCTGCAATCCAGCAATAGATTTGGGAAAGTAATACATTCCACTCATGTTTAAAAACTTCAAAACACTTCATCTGACAGCACACATCTACCCATCCAACCTTCCTACTGTATCACAGTCAATCATATACGCACCATTCACATATCTAACAGAAACAGAATGCAGAGATTTTTCCTGTTTTTTTTTTCCTTGCTTAGCCAGTATCGTTACACAAGTTAGACTCCTGCACATTTTGATATGAGATCTAGATGGCCACAATTAAAGTTTGCGACAATAATAATCTTTAATTGCTGCCATGGTGATTCTGCTGCTATGAGATACTTAACGTGAGGATTAAAAGGTTCAGCACAGTCCGTCACTTCGTTGTGGAGGTTTTCTGCATAAGTAAGTATTATTACGTAGCAGAGCATACCTCTCAACCATACCAAATCCCTCAGTATTTACCGGTTTTGAGAGCAAAATAATGGGGTGCCACAAATTCCCGAGTGGCCCCCTTAATTTCCAATTTTTTTAAATTTATTTTTAATTTATAATACGACTTTAAACTTACTCACCACCATCAAAGCTACAGAAGTTTCTCGTTATAGCTGAGAGTAATATACGCACCGTAACCCGTTCACGTCTATTTTATCCAACAAATGGCACAGCTGAAATGGCTCAAGGGAACTTTTATTAACAAAGAAAATGAACACTAGGAGTTCAAGATGGCTGCTGTTCTGTGAGCACTGCAAGCACCTAGCTCTCTGAAATACCCTGGATTATAATAAACCCAGAAGACAGCGCAGACTAAAAAACAAATAAATGCAACTAAATATCTATTACAGACAATAAACAGAATTCAAAAGAAGGGAAAAAAGCAACAGCTTCCTTATAAAACAAAAGGATTAATTAAGATTCTAGAAATCACCTGTAGCCATGTGTTGCTGTGGCCCTGCAGTCATACATAAAGTCTACAAAACTTACCTAAAAGCAAGACGTCGAAAGAAGAAAATAATATGGAGACTTTAACAACTAAAACCAAATTCTCGATACTAGCCTCACCAGACAAAGACACAACTCCAAAAAGACAGAAGGCAAATAAGCAATCTGACAATTCCAAGCCTGCAAATAAGACCAAGTCAGAACAGCTAGCTAGCCTGGAAGATATAAAAACAGCTTTATTGCCCATTCAACAAGCAATACAAGACATATCCACACAGTTTCAAACATTTGGAGAATCATTTAATGAAATTCTAACCAGAATTGAAAAATCTGAAACAAAAATACTAGAAAATGGAATAAAATTAGACTCTATATCTCAGAGAACTGATTCCCATGACAAAGAGCTGCAAAGTCTACAAGCAAAAATAATAGATTTAGAAGCAAGAGATTGGTGAAACAATATTATCATAAGGGGAATCCCTGAAACTGTGTCACACATTGATCTAATACCAACTATCAAACTCATACTAAAATCTTTACTAGATGATTCTGAAGCAACACAACAAATAATAATAGAGAGAGCCCACAGAGCTCTGAGAGAAGCTCAATCATCCTTGAGCCCAAGACCCGTGTATGCCAAAATCTTACACTATCAAGATGTAAATAAAATACTCTTTGCAGCAAAGAAGAAAGAAACATTCATCTGGAATAATAATAAAATTTCCTTTGCTCAAGATCTGCCCATTCAGATAAGGCAAGCAAGGCAACTTCTATCTCCATACTGCAAGTTTCTGATAGAAAATAAAATAAAGTTCCAAATGAAATACCCAAACCTTCTAATTTTCAATGTAAAATATGTTAAATATATGATCTCTAACCCCAAGGAAGCAAAAGAGACTTTCCTGTCAGATTTCAAACAGATTCCACCTCCAGAAACTAAATAAAATGCCTGGAAATTAAAAACGACCCTTGAGTAAAAATCAGACCGATTTGTGAGTGTTTTTGATGGGATACACACATTGAGAGCTGCCCCATTGCTGCCTAGGCCCTTAAATGAATGATGGGAACCATGAAGAACACAGGAAAAGGAAATGAAAACCGGGTAGGAACTAAAATTCAACTGTCGTTTCCAATGCTCATAATATAAGGTGACACCATTTCCCAGGAAACTGGTATGTTAAAACAGTCCCCCTTCGAGCTCAAGATCTCCACTATAAAACCAAAATGACCTGAAAGGAAAGTACAGCTAGACCAAGAAGTGATTTCTGACTCAAAATCACAAAAATTGAAATAAAACAATTAATAAGACAACAACCGACTGAAAGATGACTAGTAAATCCTGCAAACATGACTTTGAAGAATCAGAAGAATAAGGTACTGTTTTACCAAAACAAAATTGTGACTTTGATTCTCCAATACAAGATTATTGTAAAGAATCCAGTCTTAATTTCTGGATGTGAGTCTGGCAGAACCAGACTAAGTAAATGGTTCTTGATTGAAATTTGTTTGTGTCTTTCGGCTTTTCCCGGTTAGGGGTCGCCACAGTGGAACTCCGGCCCGCTAATGATTGGCAGTAGATTTTTTACGTGTCGAGTTTGCCAGCCCTGATGCACAACCTTCAGTGAAGGTACGCCCATTCACGCATGTCTCCACACAGAAGACGCTATAGCTGAGAATCGAACGGCACAACGTCTTTCTGTGAGGCGACAATGCTACCGCAGCACCACCACCGCAGTTAAATGGTTCTTGATTCTTGATTGAAATAATGATGTTTAACTGGAATAACTGCAGGAATGAGAGTTTAAGCAGTTTAGAGGAGAGGAATTATATGACAATATGAATACAACCTAGCTGACTGCAAAAGTTATAAATATAATCTAAACAAGCAAGTCTTAACAGTATATATACCTGCCTAAGCTTGCACACTTTTTTTTCATATATTTTTTTCTCATATACCCACTTCTATTTAGATGCCAATAATGCAATCTGAGTTTGTTATAGATTGCTACAGAAGAATGCCTGAACACAGAAGCTGGGTAATTTATATATATAAGAAGAGGGAAGGTAAGAGAAATATATGGAGAAGGATCATTTAAATATGACATGTCTGTCTTAAAAATATAGGTTACCTTGTTGTATATTTTGCCATATCTAATTGAGAATTTGATCATTAACATGTTGTTTAAAAACGCACTTTTAGGAGGAATAGATCATAAACTTATAAGCTGTATGTCTTGTACTTTAACCATAATACTCTAATGGTATAATAGTTTAAAGGTTGAGACTAGGGATATGACGCAGCAGTGTTTTTTGTAGAGAACTAGTCTGTTAAGCTTTGTCCGTATTGTATTTACTAACATAAGGAGGATGCCATGTCACAAACTTATATGTAAAGAAAAAACACAATTTAATATTAGTGGGAATCTTATGGTACATACTAAAGTCACATTGTATTCCCCTGTTTATTCCTGGTCCAGGGATATAGTGGGTAGGCACAGTGTAGGGACGGGAATAGTTAGATACTTTCCAATGACACACTATAACAACACATACAAAGACCATAAATCTAAATTAACATACAGATCAGTTAAAACAAGCATATCTATCACATAAATGGGGGAAGCTGAAATGTGGACTGTTAAAGGACTACAAAATAAAGAAAAAAGGAAACTATTTTTGCATTTAGCCCTGAAAACCAAAGCTAATTTCATCTTAATAGAAGAAACACATTTAACTTCAATGGACAGATATTGGGGAAAAAAAGTTGATAAGACAAATTATAGATTCTGGGGACAAAATTAACAGTGCTGGGGTGGCCATAATAATTAAAAAACATTTTCAGGATAAAATACTTGAAACTAAGGCTGACAAAGAGGGAAGGTGGTGCTATGTAACATTTACTAACACGGTATTTCCAAAACCCATAATGGTGTTAAATGTATATGCACCTTGTAGCAACCAACATCTCTTTTTCATGTCACTGTAACCAATTCTAAACCAACTGGAAGATCATTATCTAATAATTAGTGGTGACTGGAAAACATATCAAAACCCAGGAAAAGGATAAATCGAACCCGACCAAACTACATAATAGACAAGCTACAATAGCTTTAAATTAACTTAAACAAGACTTCAAACTACATGACCCCTTTAAATATGAGGATAAAGATAACAAAACTGGGAATTACACATTCTACTCCCAATGCCATAAAGTGTGGGTGAGAACAGACTTCTTATTAATCTCAGACATACTCATTAACATGGACCCTCCAATAGTCATACACACTAGATTTCTGTCGGATCATTCCAAAGTTACACTGAGTATTAACTGGGACAAAAAAAGGCTTTTAAACAATAGAGCTAATAACTGGTCATTAAATCCTAATCTGCTCTTCAAAACAGATGTAGTAAAAGAGACTGAGGATATATTAAAAACATCCCTTGTAAAGATCTTCACTTCCCAAACATCAATAGATATAGAATGGGCATCGACCAAAACACAAATCAGAGGAACCTTCATTAAAAAATCAGCATATTATAAAAAAATCTAACCGAAAGAGAAACATAAAATAAAGGAGAAAATAGAACAATGTGAGAAAGAATTGATAAATAACCCTAATAATCAAATGGAAATGGACCTCCTAAAACTACAAAGAGACCTATATATTCTCGAGAACAGAAATGTATCTTTTTATGAGACAAGACAGTTGGCTAATTACGCAGAAGAAGCCCAAATTCCTTCCAGACCATTGGCCAGAATTATCGCTCAACAAAAATCCACCTCAGTTATAGCAGAAGTAAATTACCAAGGGAAAACTATACAAGAAATGAGGAAATTATCAAGGTATTTGAACAAATATATACTCGAACATATGGAGAACAAACCCTACAAGCCTCGAAGGAGGATAGGGATCTTCTTCTTCAAAAACTAAAATTCCCTAAACTAAATTTATATCAACAAAAAAAAACTAATGGAGCCCATTTCTATTAATGAGATAACCACAACAATTAAACATCTAAAACCATACAACGCCCCAAGACTGGATGATCTTAGCTCAGAATTTTATAAATCCTTCAGTCCACTAGTTGCCAAATTATTATACCACGTGCTGAACTATATAATAAATAACAACATACATGATATTCACTTTAACGCCTCTAAAACTATTTTTATATTAAAAGACCAAGTGGACCCTAAAAATCCAGATAGCTATAGACCCATCTCTCTTCTAAATATAGACACCAAGATTCTGACCTCAATACTCACAAACAGAGTTAAAAATCTGATAGAGAAAATCATTTCTCCAGAACAATCTGGGTTTACACCATGTAGACAGACCAGTGACACACACACTAGCATTAGAAGCGTTAATATCCTTTGCAAATCAGAGAAATACCAACATCTTCATAATGGTAGTAGATGCCCACAAGGCTTTTGATAGGGTCAGTCTTGAATTCTTGCTGCAAACGTTACTTCACTTTGACATACCTAAAAATTTTATACAGATCATTCAAATTCTCTATAGTAACCCATATACATCCCTATATATAAACAAAACATGGTCAAACAGAATTTTGATAAAAAATGGAACAAGACAAGGCTGCCCACTATCACCCTTTCTTTTCAAACTGTACCTAGAACCCCTATTTCTATATATTAAACAAAATACATATCATAACCCCCCCTCAATACATAACTTCAAAGTTTATCTCTCAGCATTTGCAGATGATTTAAACATATACTTTACTACACCGAGTTCAGACATAACCAAAATAATAAACACAATTGAACAATTCTCATACATGTCTAACTACAAATTAAACCTTAATAAAACTAATATATTCCCCTTAAGGCCACGTTGACTTATCTCCCTAATATCTCTCTTAGACAAAATAAAAATAAAAGAAGAAACCAAATACCTGGGGATTACTTTCTTTCAGAATAACAAGGAATTCTACCAACATAACGTAACTCTTAAATGGCAAAACATAACACAAGATTGTACAAGATAGAATAACCTTAAGCTACTGTTTCTGTCTAAAGTATCAATAATTAAAATGAACATACTACCTAGATTAATATATCTGTTTATAACATCTCAGATAACTATACATAATAAATTCTTCAAACAAATTCATACCTTTCTAGCAAAAGTTGTATGGAAACCTAAAAAGACCAGAATCTCCTATCAAAAACTAACACTTCCCAAGAACAAAGGGAGTCTGAACTTGCCAGATTTCAAAACATAGTACTCTATTATCAACACTAATAGAATACTGAGAATATCAGAGTATAACCCCTCGGCAAAGATTGGCTCACCGGCCTGGGTAGCAATATACTGTAGGTACATAAAAACACTAGACATCAATCCCAAAGCACTTCCCTTCTTAAATGAAAAAGATTTACAAGCCTATAACATAATAGAGCCACTAAAACATTCTATAAATATAACACAAAAACTTTTTCACTCCTTAAACCTTGGACTAGCTATGTTAATACTATAACCCCTCCATAAAAATCCTAACTTAAAAATAAATAAGATGCTAAACCTAGACTCCTTCCCTAGGTTAAAGCATAAGAGAATCCAAGATATCTATCCATTCCTCAATAGCACAATTCATGATTTAAGAAGTAATCTAAACTTACCTAATGTATATATAATAATTTTAAGACAAATCAAAGAGGTGTGTTCCAGTTACCTCCAAAACCTTACCATACGCGAAAGTCGAAAACTGTACCCTACTTTGGAAGACTATGTTAAGGTCAAGGAAAGCAATAACGAACTCATACAAAATGATGGGGGAAATCAAATTCCAGAAAGACCTTCTCTTCTCTAATTATTGGAGAAAATTAAAACCCGATATGGATGACCAGCAAATAGAAAAGGCAATCAACTTAACATTGAAAACTGTTCCACTTAAAAAACTCTTACACACGCAACTCATGATTAATAATAACACTTATTTCACCCCAGGAATTCTTCACAAATTCAATGCAACTAAGTCCCCATACTGTCCACACTGTAAAGACCAGATTGCAGACCTAATACATATATTCTGGAGTTGTAAATGCATTTTCAAGCTTAGGAATTCCCTTAAGTTACAACTGCAAAAAATGGGGTATCAAGCATCAACACTAACATGGGAATTTACTCTTTTACACATCCTCCTGCCAACATCTCAGGAATACAAGTTAACCCACTTATAACGATTTTCTTATTAATGAAGCTATATATAGCTTGCAAATGGTTAGATCCTGTAAGTATCTCTTGGGAGGAATTCAAGAAATCTGCTATTAAACATCTACTAGCACATAAAATAGTATTGGACAAAAGAAACAAAAATATGAAAGACCGAGCGATTTGGGAACCGTCCTATAGCATCTTATTAGTATAAAGCACTAGGTACACCATATCGTAAATGAACTGGAAGTATTCCCATGAGTACACAGCTTAACTATGGACGAAGTATAATTTTTGTATGTGCTGTTTTTAGACTAATGAAATTAATTGGGAAAGCATCTTTGTATATATTGTAATTAGGTATGGTGTATGACCTACATATTTCTACTTTATCCACAATGTATAACATGCAAATATGGTCATTTTGTAAATATGGAATGGTTATGGTTTCTGCAAATGTAAAACGAAAATAAAAATTATTGAACAAAAAATAGAAAATGAACATTAAAATATAACAAAATGAGCGATTTCATCTGATAATGATAAAACTGTAAAAGTTTGATCATTACCAGATGAAAGCGCTCATTTTGTTATTTTTTAGTGTTTGCTGGATAGTTTGGTATTTTACTGACGTTACCAGAGATTTAGAAGAAGCTTTAACATTTTTAAATTGTTTTTACTTACCTGGAAGAGGTTGAGCTGCCGGAGCAGAGAGAGAGTAATTTTTCTTCTCATCTGATTTTTGTCGAGTGCAAGCAGGTAGGGGCAGGTAGTAGTGGGTGCTGTGTGTCTCACTGGACTGTCGGACTGCTGCAGTCGGCAGAAGAAGTTGAAGAGACAAGTTAATTAAGCAACTCCACTCTGTTCGCTACTGCTGTTGCTGCCTGCCTGTCGGTATGGTATTCCTCAGCAGTTCAAAGAGTCTGATAGGCTACAGTACTGACTGCCTCATGAAGTTGATGATGTGGCTAATGTCATTACACATGTCCCTGCTAGTTTGATGATACGCTGGCTGACAATGCATGGTGATGTCAGTCGTAAGTTTAAAGTCATATTATAAATTAAAAATAAATTTAAAAAAATCGGAAATTAAGTGGGCCACTTGGGAATTTGTGTCACCCCATTATTTTGCTCTCAAAACCGGTAAATACCGAGGGATTCGGTATGGTTGAGAGCTATGGCCCTGCTGTAAATTACCAATGGTTTACTGTAGCACTATTCTACTGCATTTAACAGTATGCTGTAGTTTCCACGCAAATGGAAATATTTAATATCTTTGTTGGAAATTTTGGAGACATTTGAACGGTATAGGTTAATTTGAGCAAACAGTCACTTGTATACTCTGTTATGTTTCCACTATTAAAACATCTATAATAGACAATTGAAATGTGTCATTCAATTTGATAGATTTCATGGCTGCTAATAATGTCTTGCGGTTTCATTTATAATTATGAGGTTTTCAAAGTGAGCAGATAATTACTGTAATGTACCTTTGTAGGACTAGGTCTAAATGAATGCAGCACAGGACCTTGCTATATCATAGGGTGCAAAGCTGTGCAACTAAGAATGTAATATGTGAAGCATACTGACTGAACTCTGCAAATGAAATAAATTCTGTTATTATTAGTGTGGCTTATGACACCACAGAGATTGAGAACCTCAAAACTACATCAGAAACCTGCAGTCAGCTTTGAAACCTGTAACAAACTTGCTGCTGTCACAAAAGCAACCAAAGTATCTCACAGCAAAGCCTGAACAGCTTTTAGTTGATACAAGGTACAATTTGCTTGCATTTGTCATTTACATTACATCATGAAGAGTGTGACACCTATACACTCCTGCTACTTCACTTTTTATTTCTTTTTTTACTGATATTACATTGGGGCAGCTAAAAGTGCCATTTGCTACAAAGATGTGATCAAGGTCACCAGTCATAACTCCAGTTTGCTATGAGTTCCCAAAGTAGATACCAAGAAATTCGTCTCTTAAGCTTCAGACTCAAAGTCAATTTCTTGGAAGCCATTTCTCAGACATATTGAAAGCCATTTCACAGACATACACTCTGGCTATGATCGGTGACATGTTGTCAGCCTGATACTGCTTACATTTGTATGTTGAGAGACAGAGACAGAGAATGAGCAGATATCTGCAGAACTGACCATCGTGATGTGAAGCTGAAGTATTTCAGTAGAACATAATAAACAGATAATTGGTTTTAGTCAGTGTTGTTTCCTTCATTGAAGTTGAGTGGAAGCACATTTGGCAAACAAACAAATAAATAAGTAAAAAAAAAAATAAAACTAAAATGTTTTAGGCTGGTGCCAAGACTCCCTCACAGTCTCTTGAAGGTCACGTTAGTAATAGCTAGAGCCACAACCGCAACATTGTTAACCTCCCCAGTCTTTCCATTTAGACTATTTTGCCTTTGTTTTCTCAGTGGCTAAAATTCCACCCTCATTTACACACTCACATCTTGAGATCAAGGTGCCCTAACACTAAAGCAGCCATTGCTACTCTGTCACTAGAGAAAAATCAATTGACAAGATTTCACCTTAAATGTAAACAATGTACCCATAGTATGACCATAAACAAAATTATGCAAGATTCCAAACCAGATTTGTATAAGAGCTAATACAGCCTACAAATGCT
>NC_056728.1:1054413028-1054450528 GCF_019279795.1 Protopterus annectens
AAACAAGTTATAAGTGCTTGATTACTTTAAAGCTGCAGTGGTGTTTGCTAAAATTCATGTTTTTTTTTTCCTGATTGTAAAGAGTCTCTGCATGTATATATATATATATATATATATATATATATATATATATATATATATATATGTGTGTGTGTGTGTGTGTGTGTGTGTGTGTGTGTGTGTGTGTGTGTGAATAGAGCACTGATCTCCCTGGACATTTTTCAGGTTCAGCCTGACAGTGCTGTCTGGTTAAGTGACTTTCCTCATTGTCACACATTTAGGCAAGGAAGGTTCATCTTGAGCAGGAGTGACAGAGGAGGAAGATCTGATTCTGGAACAGAGGAAGGTACTAGTTCATGAACATATCCTTTAATTTACTTGTATTTGATTCCTGATGTAGGCTGAGATCTCTTGCTCTAGTTTTGGCTGCACTGCAGGTCAAGCAATGTGATTCCCTGTCATTCTTCAAGCATAGCTTGTATAACTGGATGGGTACCCTCAAATTTACTCTGGGGCTTACTGGGTAAGGCCTCCTTGAAAGGGGTGGTTATTGACAAGGTGCACATGATATCTGATCAAATTCTTCTGTTTAGCCTATGATCCTATAATGGGGAGAAGGAGGAAGAGAGGCAAACTGCAGATTGTAAATGAGGAACATATAGATGGAGGGGCTGTATAATTTTAATGGCACTGAAAAGATAGACTATACAGGATTGTCTTCTTCTGTCATCAGGTTGTGGCAGCGTAAAGTGCTGAAATCCACTTCACGAAAGGCTCTCACTCTGTCTAGGGTTTTGAGCATACTCTATAGCATACCATGTGGTATCCCACAAGTGGTCTTGTTAGAAATGTGATCAGTTTAACTTCTTCTTGATTTCTCATTGTTGGGAACCATTATTGGACTGTGGTGAATCTATTATATCTTCTGCACTGTTCTCTTTGAATTGGGAATTCCACCACTAGTTTGAAAATATAATTTTGATCTGTGCTCTGCAGACAGACTTGTTAAGGTTTACTTTGTAACATATTTCATACTAAAAGGTATAACCAGTAGATCATGGGAATAATTCTTTGATTGTGCTATATAGTATAATACCTTTCCCTAATGTAAAAGCAGGTCATTTCACTCAGTTCAATAAGTTCAGGCATTCTTGAAAAGAGAACTTAGCAGAGTTTGGGTGGGCAACATAGACAGCACTGAATGTTACAGGAACTGTCTTTGTTTTATGTTTTCTAAGCATTAATTGCGTGGAACTTCTGCTACAGTGCCTATCCTCAGCCTTTGCCTTGTGCCTCAGCTATTCTAATATCATCCCTGCACAACACAGCTAGACTGAACTCCCCTATCCCAAAGAATAGCACCATACAGTCCTCATAAATGTCAAACCAATATCAGTACTCCAAGACTTGCTGCATTATACTGCCAATTTTAAACAAAGCTGGCACCCAAGCCTCCAGCAGTCTGAGCTTAAAAGAAATGCCCTACAACTTATTCATTTTTATCTGAGAAAAATTAAAAACAAACAGTCTTGATCTTACTTAGCAATATTTAACCCTCCAATCACCTGACCCTATTAAACTGTAAAAACGTACCAGCACCCTAATTGTAACCCTAAAACTCCCACCCAGTTTCTAACCTGATTCCTCATTCGCTAACCTAAAGTCTCCAGCCTCTTGTCCTAAAACTAAATTCCGAATCACAACCTACAGCTAAAACTGCACCCCCCTCTCTAAACCTAAGGTCCCTGATCTCTCCCTAACTGTAAACTCCCTTCCTATTCCTTAACCCTTAAAATCCCCTTCCACCTCTAACCCTAAAATCCCCTTCTGATCCCTAAACTTAAACCCCTTTCCTGATCACTGCCCTAACCAGCACTCTACGCCCTCCCACCCTCCCTACAGCTCAAATAATTTGTTTGAATAAGTTGTGGCAACTGCTTGACTTTATTCATATTCATGTTCAAGTGCGAGTGGTAGCCGGTATCAGCTACAAGATGCTCGAGTGCCAGGCTTCGGGAAAGTGGTCTTTAAATGTTTGGGACCTGACTGCTTTTATCAGAACTCAGATTTATATGCTAGTCAAATCTACACTAGTGTTTCATAACACCTGTAAAGTCAAAATAACAGCAATGTAAGAAAAATGCCAACAATGTGACAAAATACTAGCAACAGGATATGACAAAGATCATAGTTAAATTACCATGTGAAGAAAAAAATAAAGAAATACCATGCCAGTACACTAACAGAAAATACAAAGAATCTGGAACATAGACATGATGTAATACCTTTCATTGGGCCAACACAGGTTTTGCAATTTCTTGAACTTTCAAGCTGGCATGAGCCCTTCATCAGGAGTTATTAAATTACTGATGTTAAATACAGAGTTTAAATATCCATTTGTGCCTGAAAAAGGAAGTACATAATTTATTTCCAATTGGATAAAACAGCAGTTTTGAAAAATATTAACCATACTACACCTCAGAGACATGCAGTGTGTGTGTGTGTGTGTGTGTGTGTGTGTGTGTGTGTGTGTGTGTGTGTGTGTGTGTGTGTGTGTGTGTGTGTGTGTGTGTTAGACAAAGAGAGAATGTGGGACTAAAACTGTAGAACAAGGTCATGACCTGCTATGAAAATCAAAGGGTGCCATGTTAAAACAGAGTTAGTATTCATTTAGCAGAGAAGAAAACACTAAGACAGACTGCTGTAACATTTAATGAGATAATAAACCTCAAAACAAATGTTTTGTAGGGAAATTAGTTAAACCAGAGAAGGAAAACAAGAAGTTATCATTTGTAATTTATTAGTCTCTCTAAACAATCTCTGTGTGAAGACAGATGTTTTGATTTACGGACAATATGAACTAACAGTAATGCCCAGTTTGCGATGATGAGAAAGGCAGGGACTACCAAGAGAATAAGATACAAGGTTAAAATGTATGGATGCTGTATGCAGTTAATACACCACACAGGCTGTGGTTTAGCTACATGAGAGAAAGAGAGAGAGAGAGAGAAAAGAAAGAAAGAAAGAGAGACAGAAAAAAAAGGAAAAGAAAAAGAAAATGGCGTTGTTATATGAGCCCAAGAGTCTGAGGAAACAGCAGAACTGGATAAAATTCAGTTAAACTGTCAAAACTGTCTCAGCATTTAGGCCTTACTGAGTGTTAAGTTTATGGTTACTACTATCTTGACCAGAATGCTTACCTATGTGAACACAGGCCCCAGATAATCTTAACAGTTATTGTTAATATTCTGAAATAGTCAGCAGTTTGAATTCAGAGTAAATTCATCAAAATTCTTACTTTATCCCCCTAAAAAATGCGTGCTGCTCCTAAGTATGCCGTACTTGTATCCACTGTTAGTTGCTCAGAATGAAAAGTTAGGTATTATAGTGTCTCATAAAATTAATATTTAGGTTCATACCACTAACTGTCAAAATGAACAGCTGAATAACTTAATCTCCGTTGTTCTTCTTTCCAAAGGTGTATGATAATGTCCTCTGATACAGAATGATCAGACATGGGAAAGTGAGCTGATACAGGCTTGTCAGTCATTTCATTTGTAACTGTGTGTCTGTGGGCATACATCCTAGATCTGAGTAACTGGCTTGGCCCTCCTATGTAACCTGTCTCTCGACATTTCTTGCCTTTGACTAGGTAAACCAGATTTTTGAAAGAACATGTAAATGAATCTTGTACTTTGAAACTTCTGTTCTTTGAAATTATGCTGGAACCCATACAAATCATGTGACGTGGTTTGCATCTGGGATAGTTGCATGTTTTTGTGCCATTCTGGACTATGTTCTGCTCTGGTCTAAGTGTGCTTTTGACAAGAAAATTCTTTAGATTTGGAAGTTGCTTAAATGACAGCAGTGGAAGTGCTGGAATATTGTCTATTAATGTCTCACTCATAGTGAAATATTTTTGAGGTTCTTTATGATTTTGTACAGTATTTTTGAGTTCTGGATGATATATTGTCATTAGGGGAACTCTGCCACAGGGGTTCCTCTCTTTATACTGCAGCAGCTGTTTTCGTGGTAGCTGTATTGCACTCTGCACAGCTATGTCAAACTCCCTGGCCAAGTGACTTTCAGCAAGCTTGGTGTTTTTCAGCTAATCCATATGTGTCTCTTTCTGCCTTACTAGAGCAAATACTGTGATATCAAAGTGTTTGACTGAAATAACTGATTTCTTTGTGTGTCTGAGATTATTATTTATTTTATGCAGCTACAACTGTCTGTCTGTCAGCTAGTTTCCTGTAGATACATTTCTCTGATATCCTATTTTGTATAGTAACCTTAGTATCAAGGAAGGTTACACTTGAAGTTGAGTACTCCAAGGAGAGTTTAATAGATAGGTTGATTCTGTTGACTTCTTGGTGGAATTCCTTGAGGGAGTCAGTGCTATATGTCCAGATTATAAATAAGTCATCTATAAAATGGAAATGAGTGCACAGTCTATGTGTGCAGTGTTGCAGAAATTTCTCTTCTAAGTTTGCCATAAAGAGGTTTGCACATTACGGAGCCATTCTGATGTTCATTGCAGTGTCCATAGTCTGAACACAATGTTCTCCCATTAAAGAGAAAATTATGTGCCAGAATAAATTCTGTAAATTGTTTCACATTATCTGGATTAATGCTGCCATAATGTTTTCTCTTGTAAGTACTTCAGGCAGGCAGCAATTCCATCTTCTTGTAGGATGTTTGTATAGAGTGATATAACATCCACTGTGGCAAAACAGTGTTAGGTGGAACGTCACGATAATATGACAGAATGTGAAGAAAATGAGCGGTGTCTTGAATATAGTTGTCTCTTTCATTGACTTGTGGTTTCAGAATTGTGTCCACAAACCCAGAAATCCCTTCTGACAGGGGTCCTTGCCTGATACTATTGGTCTTCCTGGATTTCCTGGCTCTAAGATTTTTGGTAGTATTTAGAAAACTGGCCTAGGCTGATCTGGAATGAGATCAGTTAGTTTGCCTGGATGGAATCGGGGAATGATTTAATAAGGTTCTTTAGTTCTTGTGTGTACTGTTGATTTGGTCTGTAGGAAGTGTGATCAGATCAGACAGTTGCCTATTAGCTTTTGCAATATAGTCAACATGGTTCTAGATGAACACTGCAGACCCTTGTCTGCCTCTTTTATGATGATGTTGGGGTTGGATTTCAAGGACTTTATTGACATTCTTTCTGAGAAAGAAAGGTTGTAACAGGCCTGTCTTTGTATGTTCAGGATTTGATGATTCAGACTTTGTCTAAAACAGTCAATATGTCTGTCCAACATTGCATTGCATCTTCTTGGAGGGTGAAGCTGAAAGATTTTTGTACCTGTTTCTGGATACACATTACGTGTGTTCTCCAGTATTTCTTTATCATGAAAGAACTTCCTAAGTTTCAAACTGATAAAACATTCCTCAGGTTTTCCACAAACCTGCACTCTGTTAAGTGGCTTGGTGGGGAAAATGTGTGAACCCTCAAAAGGACTGTGTCTTGTAGGAAAGATTAACATCCAAGAGATGCCCTGGTGTTAAGGGTTCTTGTCCTGTAGTGCTGTTAGCCATCTCCTGATTTTTTACCACAATGCAATTTATATAGTTATTTGGCAATGTAAAGTGCCTGATACACATATTCAGAAGGCTATATTTCAGAAAAAGTGATTTTGTCTTTCTGAATTCACAGAAATTAATTCAGAAAATGAAGAAAGGAAAATACTTGAGTTTTACAAGGCCCCGGGTATTTCAATTTTCTCCATTCTAGGGTGATCTTGGAGTGGATTTCATTTAGCAGGAGGTATGTGTGGTACAGCTCCTCAAATGTTAATGTGGAGAACTTGAATAAACATTGGTTTGTAATTCTTGACAGTTTATGATCCTCTGACTACAGTTGAGTGAACTGACAGCAGCAACATTGACTACAGCTTTGCCCCAGATATGAATATAGGCATTTGTTAATAATGAACGGATTACATGAGGCATGCATGTGATTTGTCATTTATTACCCTGTATCAGTAATGGGAGAGTTTTCAGTAGAAGGGAATGTCTTTGTAAGGGAGGGTATAGAGAGGGAACAAATAACACAAGTGGACTGACCAAGGCTAGTGACCATCTACAGAAAGACAGAGGTTTAAGAACAGCAGTTTCTATGGAGCTGTGCTGTATGGGCAATGTGTTGTTTTTATTGAACATTTTATAGTGATACCCATAATGTGCAGCCAAATGTCTACTTCTACACACTTCAGTGAGCAGAGTTTGTTGGACTTTTTTATCCCATTTACAGGCAGAAGTTATTGTACAACACTCATAATTATAAGACAGCCCAGGAAGCATACAGGGATGGAGCCCTGACTATGGTACAGGTGAACCAAGTTTGATTAGTGGCATGGGTGTCCAACAGAGCTGGCAGAGTCAGATATGAATGAGCAGCCATTGCTGGATTGGCTGTTCTTTGAAAGGGTGGCTCTGGATAGCCATTTGGGAAGCCTCTAGTGTGAGTAACAAGTTTCATGAGCCTGCAGCTTAAGTGCTACAACAGTGTAAGTGCACAAGTCAGAGAATTTAACAAGTAGAGTGTGCACTGCCAAAGGGAAGAGAGGTGCTGCACCAGGTGAAGGTTACACCACCCTATAATACCAACAGATTGGTCCAGTTACTACCACCTGACTCTTACCATTATGGAATGGATGGGCCAATAAAGCTTCTTAGGCAGGAAGAAATGAGCCATACAGCTTTTGCCTTGTCTAGGAATGCATGGATCCCACCTCACAGAACAAATGGAATGATTTGGTGCATGTAGAGGAGCAAACAAACAAACAATCAAAATAATAAAAACTCCCACACATCCATACAGTTACCAGGATAATGCAACTATTCATGAAGGTGGCTGTTCTGTTGGGAATGGTATGAGATGTCATAAGCAGATCACATTGGCTTGCCAGTTCTGCTGCAGAATATGCCCAGATATCACCCGTTGATCTAACCATGTCTTAAGAATGCAGAGGGACATTGCTGTGTGCCATTGTTTAAAGTAGAGGTTAACTTGTTTTCTCCTATAAATAACCAAATCATTATCATACAGCATGAAGTTTATGCAAGAGAGGTTCAAGGTAGCAGACTTAATATATAAGAAAAAAAACTGTGCTGTCTGAACACTGAATCATACAGGCAACCTATATGAAGAAGTGAAATATATGACACAATGTTGAAAATGACTATAAGAAAAATTAATCAGCAAGACAGAGGGGGACACGTTTAAAGAAATTAGCAACAAGTCCCATTAGTATTACAGAGTGTTAGACTGAGACAAAATGTCTTTCTCATAGCAATAAAAAGAATTCTATAATGGTATGTGTGTGATCATTTTTATTGCTAATTCTGGCTAATATTATGTGAACTACAAGTTTTACATGGCCCATTCTGAAGCCATGTTGGTACTGAATGCATTTTTTAACAGTTGCTGACATTATATACTGTACACATTGCCAGATTTTAAATTGTGGAAATAGTTTTGTAAATTTCCAGAGACTGGAAAAGATGGTAGAGGTAATGTTTTGAAGCACGAGTTGTACTACTATTAATTGGGTAGAGGTTTTCAGAAATGTAGGATACAGACCATGGTATCTGGGTTTTCCACAAGATAAAAGTATATACAGCAAGAACATGAAAACTTATATTTACTGTTTGAAAATGAAAATCTGGTGCTAGGTCTGAAACAACTGAGGAGTAATCTGTGGGCAATTTATTGATATTAGAAGTGCTAGGAATAGGAATTTGGATGCACTTTCAAAGGACTAACAACATTAACTACTTAAAGGGTTTCAGAAAGCCTATACTTTTCTTACTTTGTCCTGAGCCACAAACTTATATATAAAAAGTGACTCTATACTTATTCTCCCAAAAGTCTCCTGCTCCCTGAAGGCACAAGAAACATCCACCTTAGCTTGTCTCTCACCTATTTACATTGTCTTAGTTAATTCCAAGCTATTTCTAATGTCTTACCATAGCAGTATGTAAACATTTTTAATTCTGCCTGTAAGTACTACAGATCACTTTTTGTAAGATTGTAATTATTTTCTTTCTAGTCTATTCAAAACTTTGTATTTCATGTAATGTATATTATTTTCTTTGTTAATACTTTCACAAATTGCAGTATCTTGTTTTGTATGTTGGAGCTTTTCTCCTTGGGTCTCCACTGAAAACGAGCCATTGGCTCAGTTGGACTAACCTGGTTAACAAATGACAAATAAATGTTGTTTGTCTTTCGGCTTTTTCCTGGTAAGGGGTCGCCACAGCGGAACTCTGGTCCACTAATGATTGGCGGTAGATTTTTTATGAAACGCCAAGGTGCCAGCTCGACGCCCAACCTTCAACGAAGGCACGCCCATTTATGCACACATGTCTTTTGAACGCTACCAAACCGCGGGGAGGACATGCAGACTCCGCACAGAAGGCACTCCCAAGCCAAGCCAAGAATCAAACGGGAGAACCTCTTGCTGTGAGGTAACAACACTACCACTGTACCACCGCGGCATTAAACAAATGACAAATAAATAAATAAAATAAATAAAATAATAAATAAAAAGTCTAAGGTCACATAAAATTAAATAAGAAGCACTACAGGTATTCCCACTTCCCTATTTCTGTACAAATTCAGTTTTGTAATAAACACGTCTTTGCAATATGGAGGTAAAGAGAATTGCAGGGGAAACTTGCCCCAAAACAAGACACTATAATAATTGTGTTTATTTATTTTTCTTTCGGCATTAGCATGTCATTCAGCCCTGTTTTACCTATGTAACAGGAAAGAGTGTTTCAGCAATTAATAATTTCTGTTCCTATAGGTTGACATAACTCAATTCTGTTGTAGGCATATATGCTGGTTATCAGACAGCCATTTTACACTGGATATTTTCAGTTATAGCAATATGGCCACATGTACGGTATGCCTCTATAACTCACTGAACAGCTGTATTTTTCTTTATATTTCACATATGGTGTTTCTTGGATTTGTAAGACTTACAACCAGGACAATGCTTTTCTGAAAACAGGAAAGGACCCAGATTACTTATAATATACAACAAAAATGTAATGCGATGGTTAATATGTGTCACAACCTTCTGCCCCTTTATTGAGGAGTCTTGCTGCCAAATATGCTACTGTTATGTAATGTTTGATAAGGGAATGCAGCCAGGGGCCTACCAGCCAGGTTGATGGGACTGAGCAACTGATAGTGTTTTTCCCCCTAGGGGGAAAGATCCATCATTTATCTTCTGATTTGTGTCAGAGGTGTGGAAGGACACATTCATTTAACATTCTTCCAGTCAGTGAATGTCTTTAATGCATGTGTGGGTAGGTTTGTAATATTGCAAACCATAGTCGTCATTGGTTATCATTACATTTAGGATTTTTGGGGTCTGGATGCTAGATATACATAGATATACCTTGTGCAGGTTAGAAGTAGTGCCCGCTAGGTATCTTATCCGAGTGAGTCATTAAGATATCAGATTAGATGGGATCATGACAAAAGTGAAAGGGAAGCATGGTGAACTAGTAATAGCAGTTATCTGGTACTTGTGGTAGGATCAGATAAAAATAATGCAAAACTTCCTGCAAAAGAAGGAGTTTCAGAATTGAGGATTAGCAAAGTTAGTAGATCCCGAAGCATATCTCTTATGTGTGATACTGGCTGAGATATGCATGGCTGAAAATATCAGATCCAACAAACTAAATGCAAGTTTCATATGCTTATGACACAATCTGAAAAGTACAATAAAAGCTGTCACTAATATTGTCTGCCACAAATCATTCTTAACTTAAAATGCACTCAGCTGCAGAACAATTGGGCAGTGAGAATGCGTACTTAACAGATTTCCAACTTTTTGCAAAGTAACACTATTAACATAATTAGCAGTGCAACATATCAAGTTAATATACAAGACCAGGATGAGATTTCCTCTAGCTATGTGAACTGAATATATCTACCCATTACTACTCTACATGTATTTTTTGTGGCGCATGAAACAACAATGGCAACAACAAAACAATGTTGTTACTGAACACATTTTAATGTATTTATTTACCAATTTGATAATTAGATAAGTGGGCTTGTCTATAGACACATACCGGAAGGCTCAGGAAAGAAAGAAAACACGCAGATCACAGACACTGCGTTTAGCAGAATTTTAATTTAGCTCAAGACTTCCTAACCCAATGCACATTAATTGTTACTGCAAGACAGACAGATTTACTTTATTTTTTTTTTTTTTTTAACCAAGGTAGAACACTGAACACAGCTGACCAATTTCAGTCTCAGTCAGTAACAAATTTAGAGAACAAGCAGTGAATGGAATAATGTCGAAACTGGTGCAGTCCAAAGTGGTAGAGATAGCGATACAATACAAAATTGTTTGAATAATAGGGTATATTTTGGGTAGGAATTCTAACAAAATTGCTATATAGTGCATATACTGAAAGACAGTTCTAGGCTCTTGATCTGAGGGAAGGTAGGTGGATAGACAATACATTTATATTTCAAACATTAGGGAAAGAAGCTAGAAGAGAAAGAGAGATTCTGTAATGATGCCGGAGATGAGGTATTGTTATTTACCTGCTTCTGTGAGGTGTGATTTAAGCTAATGTCAGAAAAGTGAGAAGCAGGACGTGTACTTGAAATGGGAGGGGAAAGGTTCTCAGATTTTGGGGCAGAGAATTGAGAAGCTTTAATCTGTGTTGTCAAGTTTGGGGGTGGGAGAGAGTAGAGATGTTGTGATTCCTGAGGACGTAGATAGTTAAGGGGGTTATATGAGTTTGGAAGTCAATGGTAGGAAGGTTTGTTTAGCTGACTGCGTAGGTGGAGGAGGACACATCTCTGTTTAACAGAGGCATTTTGCTTTCTGTAATGTTTTTCAGTGGTGCTGTTCTTTTGAGAATAGAGTAATGAATCTACAGGTTGTGTTTTTGATTGTTTGGATGTTTCTGGAGCTCTTTGATGTAAACGAGGGTATTAAAAGAATGTATTTGAGTTGTGAGAGGAAGATTCCTTTAATAAGTCACTACTCTGGCAGATTTGGAGAGGAAGTGGAAAATATTATTGATCCAAAATAGTAGTATATTCATCGTTTTCTTTGTAATGTCTACGTCGCAGGAAGAGTTCAGAGATGGATCAAACCAGATGCCTAGATATTTCAAAGCATAAGTATTTTCTATAATGGAGTCGTTATGGCCCACAATACAATGAATTTTTTTTTTTCTTTGTACTGAGAGCATGGTTTTAGTTTTGGAGGAACTGAATAAGCGTTTGTCGTTATACATACATAGATGAGTGAGAGGAAGTTCGAAGATCTCTTTGTAGTAAAATGAGAGATTAATTTGAGTGGTGCATTACCAGAGCATCTGAAAAAGGAATATGGGTAGTTGTGGAAGATTGAGAGGTAATTTATTGAAGTAGATAGAGAACAGTAGTAGGGTCATAATGGATCAGTGTGAGCCACCTTTCTTTAATGGAGCAGACGGTAAGAAAGATGAAAGGGCTTTGACAATGAAATTATGGTTAGGAAGGAAGTTATTGAACCATAGCATGGTATTAAGAAAGGATTTTAAAAGAATGGGATGGTCACCTATTTCAAGAAGGCAGTTTAACAAAATGGGATGGTCAGCCAGAGATGTATAATCTCTGCTGTGGTATGCAGTGCTGTAACAACTGATGTACCAAGACAAGACCGTTGGGAACAATGGTTTCATATGACAGATGAAAGAACATGATTATGTCACAAAGGAAAAATCATCCTGTGACAGTACTTGCAAAACATTTTTTCTCAAGTGATAAGGTCAGTTATACTTATTCTAATAACAGAATTGGAATCTATCTAGTAACCCAGGTGTAACAATATTATAATGGGATAAATGTATGGAAGCATATCATCCTAACAATGCTAATGCATTTCAGTTATGAAGGTACAAACATCACTACTACATTGTAAGGAAAAGAATGCAGCAACATGTACTGTGGGCAGGCAGTTGTGCATTTTCCAGTGTCTGTAGAATGTAATCTAGCGTAAGCTGTACTTTATACTGAGAAAGAAAACAGTACACTTAAAGCATCTCATACCCAAGAACACCTTAATATCTTTAGTCACTGACCACAAGGAGGCTGTTACATATAGTTTCAGAAATATACGCGTTTATATCATGTTATCAAAAGATGAAAATAGCGAATGCTATTTCATTGAACCTAAAATATCTAAACCACATAATATCGAACATTCAGAACAGCGAATTTTTTCCTTGGGAAAAAATTGCTATTCCGAAACACATACACACAACACAAGCACACCTAAAAAACATCAATACACACATACACTTATAATCCTGCAACTAATCCTACACTAAACTATACATACACTACTATGTATCCACTTACCTTAACCCAAACCCTAACCCTAAGGTCCGTCACTATCGCACACTCACCTAACCCGCGCCCTAACCCTAACTCACTTAACCCGCCCCTAAACCTAATTCACCTAACCCGCGCCCTAACCCTAACTCACCTAACCCGTGCCCTAATCCTAACAACCACACAATCGCACACTTACCTGAACCTGACCTGTAAATCTCTACCACAGCACTGAAAATAGTGAAGCCACAGAACCGGCCAACCGAATTCTTTCCCTAGGAAAGAATTTGATGTTCTGCAGCTTTGCTATTTTTAGCGTTTGTTTAAAACGGGTGGATATTAGAGCATTTGAAGTTTTAAAACTTCGATGTTCTGATATAGACCCGAAATATACACATTCAGCATCTTTCCTCTGGAATCAGCAATCTTACCTAATAATTTCAGTCTTGCCCATGATTATGAATGCACACTTCTCAGTGCAGCTTTAGTTATTTTTATAGCATTAATCTCCAATATATACACAGGGTGTTATGATATATAAGATTATGAAGCTGCTATGTGTTAAACACATGAATATTAAGAATCTTGCATTGAGAGTGGAGTGAAACAATATTTGAGAGGTGAATTTTGACATGCAAATTGAAAACACATACAAAAGAGACCCATTCATACTTGTACCATATGAAGCTTTTCCATGCCCCACTGTATTTCTAGTTACAGAAAAAAAGTGTAGGAGTGTAGAGTGCAAAATGTTTACAGCCTTGGAAGCAGTAATGCACATGACAGTGCTACAAAGACAGACAACAATTTTAAAATTATTTGTAAGGCAGTGCATGTTGTATGCTGTAGTGTGATACTTAAGCTTAAAAGCTTTAAAAGGAGCAGAACAACTATTGAAGTGCACAGAGTGTCATGACTGCACTTCAAAATCAGCAAAAAGACAGGCCTGTTAAACCCCTTTCTGTTGTCGGAATGAGACTTAACAAGCTTTTGTTCAGCAATCTTCATCACTGTTAAGCACTAGTCTCAACCTAAAGTATTAACAGTTGAGCAGCAACCGCAGAACAGTTGTGTAAAGCTGTAAACAACGTCATTGGGACTTTTTAAGACTGAAAAAATCTGAAGTATTTAATAGCTTTCTGCCATTCTTCTGTGTTGGTCACTTCAGCTGTGGCAGGGAAAAGTGTGTTACAGCTTTCAAAGTTGTAAAATGTTTAGCACTACTGTATTCTTTTCTCCAATATTTGTAGTACTTGAGAGGAATTAAAGCTCCATGTAATGCAAAGACTTTTGATCAGGTCTACCTGATCTTAAACCAGGCCATTATGTGTTCTTGATATGGATGCCAATATTCAAGTCTTGAGTTTCCTTCTCAAGATTAATTTTTTCATTTGTCTCAAACCTATTTATGACTGGAGACCTGACTATAATCTGTTTTTATACACCACTGAAATCTATGATTTAGGCTTCCTGCAGAGAAGTGCATAGCCAGCTTACTGTTTTGCTGATCTTGGAGCATAGTTGGTGGCTTTGATGAAGAGCAAAATAGCTACATGACATCTTAAAGAAACTGAAAAAGTCACATACTGATTTCAGATGTACTGTTCATTATGCATAAACTGTGAATGCTGTTATGGAAAAACATACCATGTGATAGGCTTAAGAATAAAGTTTATAATAGGATGTGTGGTATAACAGTGCTTTAGTTGGGTCAGGAGTAAGTAAGTTCAACTTTACCTTAATTCATATAAGAAGTTGGTGGAGTTGGCCCAGTTTGTTTAAGATGTGAGACTGGAAGCTGCATGAAAGCTGTAAAAAAAGACAGTAGATGCATAGACATTTAGGCATACAGAAAGGAAAATGACTCCAGATAATTTAAAAACTGAATTACTAATATGAGCTAGGGACATGGCAAATTGTGTTTGAACTGAAAACTGCACTGAGTATAACATTTTTTATAACGAGCTGTTTGAATTAAAAAAAAAACTTGCTGATCAAATCTGACTTAAAAATGAACTATGTTTAACTTTAGAAGCCTACTCAACATAAATGACTTACCCTTACTGTGAACTGCATTTAAATTCATAAGCCTTCTAAATTTAACAATCTAAAAGCACAAGTGTATGTTTAAATTTAAAAGTTGATAAAAACAGCTAGCCTGAAGTGCAATTATTATACATGGATTTAAAAGTTAGCTGGGTACTGCTCTGAGTAACGCAGTTCAAATAAAAAGGCTGATTTTGCTGTGCAAGTTTTCTATGCAAAGAAGCATGTTGGGACTTAAGGGGCTAAAACATTTTAAAGCAGCCTGTGCATGCATGATTATACATGATTATGTTTATTATGCAGTATGACGTGGTCTCTCCAACAGCAGTCTGTGCTGGCAGGTACTGCTTTCTAAATTCAGAAAGTCATAGCCCTGTGATGTACTAAATGTATAAAACTGCTGGGCAAATGATAGTATTACAGTACACTGATGTAGCATGTTATAAGCTGTAAAGTATCATTACGCTGCTTAAAACTGTCCCTCTATCTAGTTTCATGGTAGTACAAAAAATGAACTGTGAACAAATTAGCATTATGAGGTGTTATAATAATAAGTACAATTTTCTAAGGAATAAATAATGGCATGTACACTTGCAAGAAGGAATACAGCTGTGAAAGACTAAAATATGCTACCTCTTGTTTCTTTGTATGGAGTATTAATGAAACAGTTGTTGTGGCTTTCGGCTTTTCCCGGTTAGGGATCACCACAGCGGAACTCCGGTCGGCTGATGATTGGCAGTAGATTTTTACATGACGAGTTGCCGGCCCTGACGCACAACCTTCAACGAAGGTACACCCATTCACACATGTATCCACTCAGAAGATGCTCTAGCTGAGAATCAAACAGGGCAACGTCTTACTGTGAGGTGACAACGCTACCGCAGCACCACCACCGCAGTCGTATTGATGAAATAGTAAGAAGAGATAAAAGTTTCAGGCAACCCATTAGCTACTATGCAATAAATCAAACTAAAGTAGTATTCATCTGTGAAATTTCCTGAAATTCACTTGTTGATGTATATGGAGTTCAAGCCATTGCTTTTTGCTCAAAGATTAGCTTGCTTAGGAAAACCTGAGCACTGTTTTAGTAAAATAATTCTTCCATTTTGATAAGTGCTTTCATGCTGCTTTATTATACAGATTCCTGCTGAGTTGAGTTCAGAATTCTTGAGGAGGAAGATTGCAAGGAAGTCGACAGGAGTGATTCCCGGAAAGAGAGAGTGTGTGTGTGTATGTGTGTGTGTGTGTGTGTGTGTGTGTGTGTGTGTGTGTGTGTGTGTGTGTGTGTGTGTGTGTGTGTGTGTGTGTGTGTATGTGTGTGCGTAGGGAGGGTAGGGCATTACTGAGAGGCAGTGTGGTTAGTGCAGTGGAGTTTATTTCTGTGAGGGGCAGGGCTGGGAGTATGGTGTACTACTGACTACAGATTGTAGGTTGTGGATCTTTTGGTTAGTTGGCTTGAGAGGTAGGGGAAGGTGAGAGGGAGACATAATTTATATGTGAGTAAATCCAGTAGAACTAGATTCATAGGTTCATAGATTAGTACTGAATCCAGTAGAAATACCAATCTTTGTTTTAGTGGTAACCATTTTGTTTTGAGGAAAACATTGCTAATTCATTAGAATATCTTCTCAGCCATGATTTACAGTGCTGTGTTCTTTTTAATTACATCTATAAGTAGTAAATTATAATTTCACAAAGTTTAATAGTGAAATTATCACTATATTGTCACTGAGAAAAGGGTCCACACGTCTGTCATAGTAATCAATGATGTAAACTACCACTAGAAATAAAGTACAGCAAATGTTCAGTTTGTAGAATTAGAAATCTCTTTCATTTTAGATCCCTATATGGATTGCATCCACTGCAGCTTTAAGGGCTGCACAGTAATGTGTCATAGGCTAATATGCTGTGAACACACAGTGATTTTATGTTATACAATAGAAATAACACTGTAGGACCCACCACGTTGAAACAGAATTCAGTCAAAAAACATGACATATATCCACAAGGCAGTTTATTAGGAGATGAAACAAGATAAGCGCTTTCGCGTACTGTTAACGTACGCTTCTTCAGATCAATGTTAAAATAAAAGCAATCCATTTAAATACTATTTCAATGGAATCATTTATCTAATTAATCTATTAACTCTTAATTCTAACTCCTATCCTTAAAGGTACATGTACATTCCTTAAAATATAACATATATCTTATATCTAAAAAACATTCGTATAGAATTTCATACGAAAAACCTATATGCTTATATAGGAAATATAATGTAAGCCCAAATGAGCAAACAAATTTATATGCACCTTAGTATCATAGTTATCTTAAAAACAACTGCAAACAATCCTCTAGGTACAGCTCAAGTGAGCGTACATAAAGAACGGACAAGTGTGACATGATTCTGTGGAACTACTATTAAATATATAAAGGACTACAAATCTTCTAGTGTAATAATTGCTATAAAACCAAGTATGCTAAAATAGTGACAAAATAGGAACATACAATAAGGAACATACAATAAAGATATAAAACATAAGATAATATAACGTAACAGTATATATACATACTAAATGTGTTAAATTTAAAACTGTGAATATGATCCTATCTAACTTTTCTAATAAATGTTGATGGCTAAACTGTTATTAAATGCATATGTATGCAACCTATACATCGTGGCAATCATAAAATGCATGTATGTATTTGAATGGCAACCAAAAAATACATAATATTATTATACTCTAAAGAATAAAAACCTACAAGCTACCCATTAACAAAATGGGTTACCCGAATGTATAAAAACTCCTAAAACAGCGTCATACATAGCTTAACCAGATAGTTCTATAGAAGTATAAAGGGGTGTGCATCAAATATAGATCATTGGATTATTCAAAAAAAATATCTCAGGAATATATTATTTCATTTCCTGCTTTTCAATATGGGTTTAAGCAAGACATATGCATTGAGGCCTGGAGGCATATGTGCTCTCAGTTTAAAAATCCATTCTAGTTCCACTTTTTCTAGGGTGTTCACATGGTCCCCTCCTCTATCACTCTTTTTGACTATCTGAAGAACTCTGAAGCAGAACGTATGATCCTGAAAGGCCATAATATGCTTGGCTAAAGCATTCTGCTCTTTTTTCTGACGAATATCATAAATATGGTTATATAATCTCTTCTTAAAAGGTCTCTTCGTTAAGCCTACATAGAACGCTGTACAATGTTCACAAGTTGCAAGGTATATCAGGTTCTGTGTCTCACAATTAGCATAGAACCTTGGTATGAAAGTAAGGTTCAATGTGGGATGGACAAAATCCTGTTCTTTACTTATATACTTGCAAGTGTTGCAATGCATACATGGATAGGTACCTCTCTTATTTACTTTATTGAGAACTGATTCATCTCCTGACCTTAAACTGTCACAAAGCAATCTTTTCAGATTCTTATGATTACGGTAGGCTAGATTGGGTTTATTGCCTACTAAACATAGTGTACTATGATTTTGTATAATGTTCTTGATGGCTGTATGATCATTAGTATACATAATTGTGAGTCTGACTCTATTGTTAGATAAACGTCCTGAATGAAAAGTACAAGGTCTCTGCTTGTCTAGATACTGAACCTCTTCTGGAGATTTAAATACATCTTTTCTTATATCCTTAACCATTTTGCTGTCATATCCCCTCTGCCGAAACAATTCTTCCATAAGATCTAATTGTTCTAATCTAGTCACCTCTTCCTTACACATCCTGCCTACTCTGATAAATTGGCTCCTGACTATACCGGGAAAGACATGCCTGGGATGCATGCTGTTGAAACTCAGGAGCGTGTTTTTCCAGCAGGGTTTCCTGTATAATGAGGAAATCAACCCTCCTGCATGGATTCTCAAGTTCACATCCAAAAAATTAATTGCAGTATGTGAAGCTTCCATAGTAAAGCTCAGGAAGTTATTGGTGGTTTCTAGGTATTCCAAAAAGCTACCAAACTCAGCACTAGATCCTTCCCACACAATTAGTATATCGTCTACAAACCTTTTGTAGACGATAACTTGTTTGAACTTTTCATGGGGAAACAGATGTTCCTTCTCCCAGTTATAAACAACCAGGTTGGCGTACGTGTTGGCACACGAGGTGCCCATAGCTACTCCCCACTTCTGTTGGTATAGCTGAGTATCGAAAGAAAACACATTGCACGATAAAACCAAATCAAGTAACTGGCAAATCAAGATCTGTCAGTCATTACTGTAGTTGGTTTCATGCACCATAAGCTCCCTTATAGCCTGTATACCCTCTTCATTGGGAATGGAGGTGAATAAATTCCTCACGTCCAAGGTAATTAACATATGGATATCATTCTCTAGGCTAACTTCTAATTGTTCAAGGGACTCTAACAGATGGTAAGTGTCTTTCAAAATGTGTGGTGCTTTGTCTACTATTGGGCGTAGTACTTTTTCTAGGAAAATGGAGATGTTGTCTGTTGCCCACCCTTCTCCAGAGACGATGGGTCTCATCTGTGGTGGATTCAAACTTTTGTGTATCTTGGGAAGCCCTTTAATGGAGGGGATCTGTATATAATCTTTATGGAAGAATGTATAAAGCTCTTCAGTAATCTGTTTGCACATAAGCATGTCAAAAATAGTTTCTTCTGTAGCTCTGTGTATTTCATTAATCTTATTCATGGTGATGGATGCATAAGTTTTAGCATCTTTAAGCATATTATGCATGCTTGAAACATAGTCCCCTGTGTCAAAGAGTACTATCCCTCCCCCCTTATCAGCTGGTCTAATAGTTAAGGCTCTAGTCCTTGAGAGATGATCTAAAGATTCTTTCTCTTCCTTAGTCATGTTGAAATACTTACATCTCTTTTTATGATTATTATAAAAATAGTCATATAAATCATCCTCACATAGTCTGATAAAGCATTCAATATGCATAGGCAGGGGTGGGGAAAACACACTTTTCTTTTTACACTATTCAAGCATATCGATATCACTAGAGGAGATGCTATTCTTGTCTCCAAAATATAACTTTAAAGCTATATTCCTGCCAAACATTCTAATATCAACCAGAAGCTCATTTAAATTACTTCCTTGTGAGGGTACAAAGGTGAGCCCTCTATTTAATAAACTAATGTCTGAATCAGTTAATATCACATTAGACAGGTTAAAGCATAAGTTTTTTACTATTTTCTGCGTAGTCGTTGTTGCGGGCTGTCCTCCGAATATTTTCTCTTCTTCCTGTCCCAACTGTTGTAACGGCCCCTCTGTTGATTCGTTGTTCTCACAGGCAACAGAAAAAAAGGACGAGTAGCTTCTTTGTTAACCTGTATGGTTTTAGGTTTGGCTCCTTTGAGTTGGTAAGCCATATGCATCAAATTAGCCTCCTGATTAGGCAAAGGAGTCTGTGCAAGCAGATTAGTTACCGAAACAGGTAACTCATTGGGGGGGGGGGTAACAAAAGCTCCATCGGAGCTGCTGCTGAGTACATCATTCTCCGTTGTTATTTCTAGTCACGTGTTTTGATCCATGTTAATAAGCGTACGATCTGTAGATGCTGACTGATGATGTAATCGATCATCCCCGTCGCTCGAGTTAGGGCGTCTAGGCCAAACGAAGACTTTGCCCAATAGGAAATCCTTATGGTCTCTAAGGAGTTTCCTGTGCTTAGTAAGCTGAAGCCTGTTCCCGTAAGACTGTATCTGCCCATATAGGTGATCTAATTTATTCAGACAGAGTTCAGTATTAAAACGTTCTCGCACTTCACTGTTTAACTGTTCAATTTTCAGTAATAGCTGTTGTTCTATCGGGGTGAAATAGTCTATGATCAATTTAATATATCTATAGCTCAGTTCAAGGTTTAATTCCTGCCATTGTTTTAATAAGTCTGGATGACTGTCCCCGTAGGTGGGCATACAAAGCACCCTCATGCCCCTGGGGACAATCTTAAAGTGAAGGCAGGCTTCCATGTGTTTGCGCTGCCAGACTAATCTTTGATATTTAAACAGGTCATTTTCCAGTTCTTTCAGCAAGGTATAAAAATCTTCAATGTTATTAATGGTGTCTCCACCACTCACCGTTGCTTGGCTTTGTAGATCCAGGGTCAATGAAGGATTAGTACTTTGCCTGGTGATATAATTCCATTTATCACTGGGCGTCCTCAGCTCCGGATTAAAAGGCAGTTCTATAGATGGAAGCTCCATAACGTGGGAGAGTGCAGCAAACAAGGAAACAACGATAACTGGATAAATGCCACAACACTCTAAAGGTCCTCAAGCGAGCAACAAGGAATGCAATAGAAATAACACTGTAGGACCCGCCACGTTGAAACAGAATTCAGTCAAAAAACATGACATATATCCACAAGGCAGTTTATTAGGAGATGAAACAAGATAAGCGCTTTCGCGTACTGTTAACGTACGCTTCTTCAGATATTTCTATTGCATTCCTTGTTGCTCGCTTGAGGACCTTTAGAGTGTTGTGGCATTTATCCAGTTATGATTTTATGTTATGTTACATTTAAGAAGCAGTAAGCTTATCTTTGCTATCCAGTGCTGTAGCAAGGGTGAACCAAATAAGGCCACTGCTCTGTGTGCCAACTTGTAGGAGGTACTGAACACTGAAAAAAGTTTGATAGCTTGTAATATACAACTGATTGACTGCAGTTTTGATCACTAAACTGTGTAACAAGCTATTAGTCCTTTTTTAAAGGTAGTTAATTTAACCTCCTTTAGAAAACAGGACCAGAAGATAGTTAGACTTACAAGTTGATGGAGAAGTGATAACAATTCAGATAAGTTAGTAACAGCTTGTGTTTTGTTAAAGGTGCTCTTTAAACAACTTTCGAGTAATCTAGCTTTCATATCTAACATAGCCCTGTCACAATCTTCTAAATTAATTATATTATTACAAATTCTTATGCATTTCCCCAAGTGGTAATGACTTAATTAAATGGGGTGCATGAACCAGGATATACTCCTCCTTCAAAATATGTTGTGTGTGGTGTTGCAGCCCATTTTATACTATTGTGCATATAAACATAGCATTCACCTTCCAGCACAGGTAACAATGTTTGATTACATGGCTGAAAGATTGATGGATCTGAAAGAGGAGGTGGGTTAGAGCCAATGCACCAATCACACAGAGGAGGGCTTAGAATGCAAAAGACACAGCCAGAAGATGAGTGCTAGCTTTGCCAAGCTACTGATGGGTGCCCGCCTTCATAGTAGGTGTGTAGGATTCTGCACCCATGTACTTTGTGGGTTCACTTGTCTCATCACTCAGGCAGTGTAGCTAGGGATATCATAAATTTCTCCATAGCTATAATTCTAGGGATGGCAGAAGCAACCATCAAATCTTACTAACTGACTGAATGATAGCCCCATTCCAGATAACTTTCACTTCCACAGTTATGGAGGACTCCCTACTACAGATAAATATAGGAAATCAAGAATACAATTTTGGAGTCTGATGGTTTGCAGGTGCAGTACAACTCCCAAAAAATAATATGTTACATTCCAGAGAGGTAGTAAGAGTTTGGTGTCCTGAGTGACATAAACATTGTTACCCCTGTCCCATCCATGGCCCATGCTCTGGCTCTCAGCCCCCTTCATGGCTGTAAGACTTGTCATGTCGTAATAAACATTATTCTGAGATACTCAAACTGAACATGTCTGATTGGAATTGTAACATAAGGGGTCCCAACTGGAGATATGATACTCTACAATGCACTTTACAGGAAAGAACAAGTAATATACAGTAATTCAAAATATTCTAGAAAGGAGCATTAGCATTGTAGAACTTTTCTGACTGGTGCTGTAATGTTCTGCTTTACATTTTATTAGGTATTGATGAATATATAATGAAAGGGACATAAGTTGTTAACAACAGAGTGCTATACTGCACTGATAAGCCTGATTCTGAATACTTAATTGAGATGGTAGCAGTGATATTTTGCACTGTAGTCTTATAGCAAGAGAAAAGAGAAATAACACATCCTATTAAAAAGTATTGAATGCACATTGTTAGCAATAAAGTGCTGATGGAGTAGATCTGTGACATAAAGCAAGATTTTATGCAGAGACCAACAATTTATTTATTTCATGCATCTGTTTACTGGGATTGTCTGTCTGTTTCATGCAAATCCTCTTTTTCAGCAAAGGTCTGAGGAGAAAAGGTCTGTAACAAGAGTAAAACATTTATAAGTACATCATAGTTGGGCTACCATGATAACTGGTTAAAAATGCATCAAGTAAAATATTTCGTATTTAAATGTTAGGCAGACATACAAACATAATCACATCTTATATAATAAATGTGTCTTACAACGAATTAAATACATTACAATAAAAGTCAGTCAGTAAATGTCAAAAGCAGTTTTCTGTATTTGAGTGCTCTGCCTTAGCAGCAATGAAATAGGTTTTAATGTGGTTCTGCATTCATCATTTGGAAGGTGGGTGGGCTTAACGGCCTTTTATGGAGGAAGTGAACTTGAAAGTTTAGTTCAAGAGGGGAAGATGTAATTAGATGTAGTAATGACAAGAGGGAGAGAGGAATATGTAAGCTGAAAATGTAGATAGGGTAGTAGTTAGTCAGCCAGTTCTGATTGAGCATTGACATAATATACCATTTAGGAGAGGAGCATGGAGGTTTCTCTTAAAGCTAAGTTTAATGTTTATGAGTCAGGAAATTATTCTAAGAGTGGAGGGGTCTGCTAGGGTTATACCACAGTAAGACGATGTGCAGGGAAGAACATTCGTCTGGGTGGTGAAGTATAACATGAGCAGTTTTTAGCTGAAGGAATTTAAGATAGTTTGGGAATTCCGTCCAGTTTATTTTTGAGAGTGCAAGGCAGTGATGGGCTCTGTTAAGATAAATTAACAGTGAACTGGCAATGTTATTCTAGCACTGTTTGAACTTTCCTAGGAGGCTGTTGTGTAGGTTAGCAGGGATAGGGGCAGTTTATAGGAATATGTTGGTAGGCCATAAGCATATGCAGTAGATTTATGACCTAGGCCACTGAGAAATGGTCTTGCTGTGTATAAAGTTTCAAGCTTTTGGGGAGTTTTCTTTATGCCATTATGCATGTGAATATTACACTTCAGCTTATTAACAACTGTTACACCAAGTTTAATGTTTTCAGCAGTGGAAATATTAAAACTATTTGAGTTTTGGGAAATGGTTTAGCAAGAAAAGCATCAGTTTAGATTTTTAACATTAAGTGTTATCTAGCCACTGTTCTATAGCTGAGTAGGATTCCTGCATAATGGTCTGCTCCTGTCCAAAGAAGGGGGTAGAAAAAATTATTGCAGCATCATCTGCATATTAAATTGTACTGGATGGAGTAGCCTCTCTTCTTTGCCCTCCCTGCAGCTCTGGCTATGACTGTGGAAAAAGTAATATTTAGCTTAGGTGATGTGAGGGGCCGTCCCCTAGCTTGTGGCATTGTTCCCCACCAAACTTAGACATTTAACTAATCAAAGATTTGTATTTTGTAGGAGTGTGAATCTTTTTTTTATATTATTTCATACTTTCTAACCTGTTGTAGACCTAAACCAGGTATTACCTGAATAGTGTCAAAACTTTATTTCTGAACCTGAATTCCTGGGTGCTGACAGCTTAGCATGGCTGGAGACTACCTCCCTTCTGTTATATAACAATAATTAAGTGTAATGTGTCATTTGCCACAGCATCTAGAAATTGAAAAGCAGAATATGACTTGAATAAAACCATGCATTTCCTTAGTGAAATGCATTCATGGCATATGATATCTTCTAGCATAAATATTTAGTCCTGCTTCTTATCTCACCTGCTCCCATAAATGTCATTATAAGAGCATAAATAAATAAAAATTGCATCTTCTGTGCTCAGTGTACATCCTTCCTTTTAAATGAAAACTCTGAAAACTCTTATACATAAACTGTGCTTTTACGTCTTTCAAGGCTTTTTAAAAATGAGTCAGGAAAGCTACCACTACATATAAAAGCCCATAGTAGTTAGGTGCTTCACCTTTTAATTCCCAAGGTTTGACTTACTGAGGATGTATTTCAGGCAACATGCCACATGAAAATGTAGATTGACAGTTTTAAATCTTGTGAACTCTGTAACAGGAACGCAGCCTCCACTGGGATGTGGAAGCCATCTCTCACTTATTTCTTGAATAGGGTAATAATAAAGTTTATATTTATGTAAGGTATGGAAGTAGGAGAAGGCATCAGATAATCTGCACTTATTATTCTAGCAATGGAGTTCTGGAAGTTCATATACTAACTTCCAGGGTTTGCATCCTGAGCATATTGTCAAATTCATGTGATATCTCACAGTTCAAACAAAAGTCCTCCCTCTAGAAACATGTGTTACTAAAGAAGTGTAAATGGTAAATTGTTCATCACAAAACTAATCTTCACAGAGGTGGCATTTGTTATATTCTAGGTATTAGTCTGGATGTGTGTGGGTTTATGTGTGGGTGTTTGTGTGCAAATGTTTATGTGCGTATCTGCATGATAACTCATTTGACTATAGAAATGACATGGGGCAACTTATTGCATATAATTGGTGCTACTGTGATTTTGTACTGCACTTTATACCAATCAACAGGTAATGTACAGCATTCTAAAACAACTGTGAAAATCAGTATTTGGAATTGTATTACTCTTCTGTCAGGTCAAGATGCTGTGACATTCTGCTTTGCAGTTTATTAGTTGGAGCACACAGGTTGACAGTCTAACAATATACTATAGTAAATGAGGCTTGGCAAAAGCCAATTTGTCCTGGGACATCTTTAAGGGGTGTTTTGTTGATATTAATGGAAGATCAATGGGTTCAGGAGGTGAAAGGGTTAAACGGTGGGAGGGTTGATTGGAAGGAAATGAGATAAGGGTGGGAGGTGCTTAAGGGATTTAGATGAGTGTTGCTGGGTAAGTAATCACATTTTGGCGTGAACTCTAGAAACTTTCTAAGCTTATAAAAGTTGTTGTTGTGTCTTTCGGCTTTTCCCGGTTTGGGGTCGCCACAGTGGAACTCCGGTCCGCTAATGATTGATAGTTGATTTTTACGTGCCGAGTTACCAGCCCCAATGCACAACCTTTAATGAAGGTACGCCAATTCACGCATGTCTCCACGCAGAAGACGCTCTAGCTGAGAATCGAACTGGACAGCATCTTACTGTGAGGCGACAATGTTACCACAGCACCACCACCGCGGCCTTAAGCTTATAAGAGTAATATTTAAAATATGTCCCTATTTTGGGCCTTTGTCCCCCATTTTGTCAGGCTTGTCCAGATTTCTTGCACTGATAGGTTGAGAGGTGTGCTCCTAGGTATAAACACATCTCTCAAAGGTACCTCATTGAAGAACATGCTTTTGGAGTCTTAAAATGCCCTTGTTCCTCTTTGTTTGTTGACAACTGTTTATGCCAGTTTTGTACTTACAAACATGCTTGTATTTACTTACATTTGCATTTATAATATGTATGCTGCCATCTCTTAGATTATAACTTACCTTTTGTGTAGGAAGTATCATGGGGGGAAACTAGCATACTGTGTTCTTGTTTGCTAAATCGATTTTAGTCAGTGTTGAAGCTCATGCTATTTTAGTTTATGCACTGTAATTATGACTGTCAGTATGGTAAGCATTTGTTTGCATCTATTGAGTATGTATTTAGATGTGGTACAGAGCACTGTGCAGGGTTTAGGGATGGTTCCTAATCTTTGGGCTGTTACCCCTCTTCTTCCCTCCCCCCATTACTCATGGCTTTGTCTGCTGAGGAAATGGAAGTTTGGCTGAGAAGAAATGATGTACTTGTATGCCAACATACACAGTTTGTGGATGGGCAGGCTTTCCATGGCTGACAAGTTCTTTGGACTTCCTTGGAAGTAATTGTTGATTTGTTGCTTTTCCTACATGTGAGGTTCTCTGTTGTTGATGTAACTGCAAGTATTTCAGGCAATTTTAATAAAGGTAACCTTAATATATAAAAAAAAAGAGGGGGGGGGCGTGGGGCTGCAGCACATGCTTTTGCTACCTGTCTCAGTAGCTCCACCATACCTCTCAACTGTACAGATTTTCGCAGAACATCCAGATTTTGCTTCATTTTGGTGCGTTCCTTCTAAACATGTATCTTTCTGGCAAATAGGGTTGAATTCAAATGACAAACGTGAGTTTGAGACTCAGAAAACCCTATTGTTTGATTAAGTTGCTAAGGGCAATATTTAAAATCGGTTCTACCTTACATAGTCGACAGTGCAGAACATCGACAATGCAATCGCAATAGCCAGAAGATCGAAAATGCAGAAGACCGACGGATGAAAACACCGACGCCGAGGATACTGACATGAGAAAAGGCTGTGTAAGTATGCGGTAGTGACGGATGTTAGGGTGCGAGTAAGGTAAGTGTGCGATAGTGATAGTCTGTGGGTTAGGGGCGGGTTAAGTGAGTTAGGGTTAGGGCGCGGGTTAGGTAAGTGTGCGGTAGTGAAAGTCTTTGGGTTAGGGGCGGGTTAAGTGAGTTAGGGTTAGGGCGCGGGTTAGGTAAGTGTGCGGTAGTGAAAGTCTTTGGGTTAGGGGCGGGTTAAGTGAGTTCGGGTTAGGGCGCGGGTTAGCTGAGTGTGCGATAGTGACGGACCTTAGGGTTAGGGTTTGGGTTAGGGTTGTAGATAGTTGTGTATGTGAGATTTAGTGTGGGTTTGTAAGGATTTTGGTGTGCTTGTGTTGTGTGTGTGGTTTTTGGACAGGGGATGTGTTTTGTTTGTTGATTGTTGTTATTGTGGTGTGTGCAGCGTATGAGGTTTTGTGTTTGTGAACCATCGGTTATTTCGTTGTCAGGCATGTGAGGTGTTGTGTTTATGCACTGTCGATTATGTGGTGTCGATGATTGCGTTGTCGGTGTTCTGCACTGTCGACTATGTAAGGTAGAACCTTAAAATCTGTCCCTATTTGGAAGGCTGCCACTATAATGGGGAACAAAAGGGGACCCTTACTTATGCATGTCAGAGTATTTACATCTGTCTTTCTCTTTGCAGTTGGTGGTGTGGAGATAGGCATCCGAACTGGAGCAGTGCTATGGAGGGAGTTCACAGATGGTGGAAGCAGGTCACGGTGGATATCCTAGTCGATAAAGATGATGGTGTGCTGAGTTCCAGTGGTGAGATACAGTGAGTTCGCAGATGCTCATGCTTTGGTGTCGATTAAGCGGTGGGGTCATTGGGTGACTGATCAGAAATGGATAGGTGTAAAGGCAAGCACAGTGATCCAGAAGAAGAAGAAACTCATACGTTTTGGATGCTGTCCCAGATGTGCAGGCTTTGCTGAATAACGATGGGTGATTCAAGGGTATTGCAACTCGGATGGTGCAAGTGGGAGGTGTAACTTTTATGGTAAAGATGGGTTGAGTTAGTACTGCCAGTTCAACGCATATCATTTGTGTTATTTATTTAATTAATTATTTGACATGTGTTTACTGGGGTGGTCTGACTGGGTCTACAGAACCCATTTTCAGCAGAGGCTCTGGGAGAGAAGCTCCAGATACAGTACCATACAAATACAGTATAATCCTGAACAATACAAATACTGTATAATTCAGTGCAATACAAATGACATTAGGAATACTATACAAAAATAAGTGGAAAGAACATAAACTATGCTACAGGATATTACAATATATACAACACATCTAGACAATTCTATCAAGTTAAACATTATATACAATAATAGTCACTCTCACCATATACATAACCTATGTGTCCAAAAGTAGTATGTAGACAGTGCAGTCTAAGACATTGATTGTTATAGTACATGAAAAATAAAATGTTGGTTTCAGTTAGGAAATAATAGCCAGAAAGTTGGTGATGAACAAAGATAGTGGGAGAGTTAAGAGTAGAGGCATTGCAGTCTGAGCAGTAGTGTAAGCATATGGTATAGAAACAGAGAAGTAGTTAGGAGAGCCTTAGGATCTTGCAGAATGAGGGAGTGAAATGGGACAGAAGAGAAGGATGAGGCTATTTGATTGGGCATTGGAGGTATAGCTTCAGTTTTGGCTGCTTTGTTATAAATGTGGGTGGCGGTGGTACATTCCTTCCCGGTTTGGCAGGATAGGTTGTCCTTGCAGATGTCTTGGAATGTGTGTTATGTATTTTGGATGACTTACATGTCCTTTCTTTCTTGCAGATGGGGTCTTGGAATGCTGTGGCTGTAGTTTGGAATAGGTGGGTATAAGATGGAGCCTTCTCCCTACATATTAGAGGATTTGCTTTTGTCTTTTTCTTTGTAGATTATGGTGTGCCAAGTTCCAGTGGTGAGATACAGTGAGTACGCAGATGACTATGTTTTGGTGTCGAATAAGTGGTGGGGTCATTGGGTGAGTAATCAGAAATGGAAAGGTTAAAAGGCAAACACAGTGATTCGGAAGAAGAAGAAAGAAGCACAATAAACTTTTTGTTTAACTCTAGAATAAGTATTATGTTTTATGACCTCGTTTGATTTGTGTTACAGGATAATGTACAATCCATGGTAGAATTAAGAGTTTTAATATTTAAATATCATGGGATGCAGTGGTGCAGCAGTTTGTGTCATTTAACAGCTAGAGGTTCTCCAGTTTGATTATCGGCCAGTTTTATTGGCCTTGTGTGCCCTCCTTGTGTTTGTGTGGGTTTCACAAGGTACTCGGGTTTTCTTCCATGCTGCTAAGTTGCTAGTTACTGAATATCGGATATATTTGTACGGGAAGACATGTAGATCACATACGTTAGATGGTCATCATAGTGAGAATGGTTTTGCTGCATGTTTAAATCTGAATGCAGGTTTCAGTGGAAGTCCTGATCACTTGGGTGGGCATATTGAGGTTACAGATGGAGTGTTGAGTGAATAACAGTCAATGCCCTGATGGGAATGGACTTGAAAGGTAATGGGTTTTGTTTTGTGGATGTTTTGAGTGCTGGAGAGACTATAGGGTATTAGGTAGTTTTATTCAATGGTCATTAAGGTGCATTACAGTTGGAGCAGTGGTGATTTCTTGCAGATGTACAACATATTTATTTGGCCAGTTTGAGAGGGTTACTTTGGTAGGGTTAATAGTTGATGTAGTTTAATTTCTACAAGCGGGATGGGGTTGGCATGTCACTAATCTTGTGTTGACCAGGTGGCATAGGATATTTTCATTCTGGTATAATCTAGTTTTGACCTGTGGCATAGGGCATTTTCAATTTGGTATATTGTTGGTGGCATTCAAGGGTATTGGTAGAGTAAAGAGGGGTCAGACTGCTAAAGCCATTTTGATATGGGTAGCTTGTGTTGGCAAGGCGGTTGTTAAATGGTATTTTGAAGTTCTTCAGGTTCTGCATGTCATTGAGCAAGTAAAGGAATTATTTGGGAAGGGTGATATGCAATTGCTTTAATTTGGTGGTTGGGGTTGAGTATTTTTGCTCCGGTGGCAGGTGATGCTTTGGTAAGCATTAGGTAATTGCCAGTGGCTGGTAATGTCCTGGTAATTATTGCACACCGAAAGATGTTTGGCCTTATCCCCTAAAGGTGGCTAGCTGATGGAAGTCGGTGGTGAGGGGGAACAGCCTGGGCAGGCTGGTGGTGGAGAAGAGGGCCAGGCTTGCCCTCTTCTGTTCCCCCTCTGGTGTCTGGTAGTGCATTTCAAGGAGTTTTTGCTGAATAGATAAGCAGGCAAAGGTAAGGACGCTGCTTATTTGGTTTGAAGGTAGTTCAGTGAATGGTTTAGTAAGTGAGCAAAGGTAAGGACGCTGCTTATTTGGTTTGAAGGTAATTCAGTGAATGGTTTAGTAAGTGAGCAAAGGTATGGATGCTGCTTACAGGGTCGGATGAGCAGGTACGCTGTCCTGATTAATATTTGGTATGGACGCTGCTTACTGGACAGAATGAGCAGGTATGCTGTCCTGGTTAACATTATAAGGATATTTTTAAGTAAAGTAAGTGAGCAAAGGTATGTGTGCTGCTTACTGGGGCAGGATGAGCGGGTACGCTGTCCTGATTAACATTGCAAATATGTTTATGCTGTGTTTAGAATTGACTACACTATGTCCAGTTGTATTTAACAAATTTTGGTAATCAAAGTTATGTTATGGATGTTTTAATAAAGGTCGTAAAATGTCATTCGGTGTGTTGTGTTTATTGAAGGGGACCGGGACAATAAGTGCTATACTCAAACACTTGGACTGTAACTGCATCAAGGTGCCACATTTCCTAAAAAGGCAAAGACATTTTGCATTGTATTTTTTAGCAATGGAGAGTTAACAGGCATAGATTCAGAAACAAAAAGGGAGTTTATTTATTTATTCATTTTTTGTTTAGCAATGCTGAAACCACCATCGATCTTTCTTTCTTTCTTTTTTATTAAGTTTGAGCTGTTGTAGTTTGACATCAGTTCTAAGTGTGCACCAGTAGTCATGTTTGCGTGGCCATAAGTTCTGGTCTATATTAAATCAGTGAAAACCCTTTTCAATGAACAGCATTTCATTGGAAATGCCATTCAATGAATTCTGCTCTTGTGTGAGGCTGCATACTCACACCTCCTGCTAATTAGATAGATCAACTCCGAGATCACACTACAGTGAGGGGAGGGCACATTTTCCAATCTTCACTGTACCGTGATCTCAGCAGGAAAAGTTCAACGAATGGCATGTTCGATGTAAGTACACTGAAAATGGTGTTTGCTGAACTGAATTTGATGATCTAATATAGACCCCATAAGTTCAGAGGACATGCGGAACTTGCCCTCCCACATGATGATGCAAGGGGTCTCCCATTGCAGAAGACACTTACTTATAAGTTTCTTCATTGTTTAGGATCCTAAGCAGTTTAACTTAGAGAGTCCTCAAGGAGTGAAACCTTGAATATTAGTAAGTAAAGCATATGTTGCCAATACCAGGGTTTAGTGTTTTTCATTTTATACTTGTAAGTGAGAAAGAGTAATAAAATGAAAGTAGCAAAACAACTTCACATATTTAACATATGAACAAATACTTTATCACAGCATAGCAAAATAATTTTATTATCATTTTTTGTGGAAATGACTGATTTGGAATTGAAGGTTTTACCAATCTGAAATATATAATTTCATTCTGGATCTTTTCTTTTCTCTGCACTTTGATAAAAAAAACATATTTTTGATATGAATTACCATGCAAATCATCTTTCGAAAACTGAGGAAATCCAACATGCCCAGGCTTATTTGTTTGATGCAGAAAATTTCAAAACAGAACAGACAACCATGATACTAGACTACTTAATTTTATTTATTTTATTTTGTTTACTGTGTTTGCCTGACTGGATTTAGTCAACCCCTCCACCCCCCACCCCCCCAAAAAAAGAAAAAAACAGTGGGGCCCATGGAGAAAAGTTTCAATATACATTGCTAAAGTTTGCAAAACTACTTGAGCAGGGACATTTTTAACTCTTTTTGCCATGATATTAATTCCTTTCAACCCTTAAATAGTAATGTAGTATCAGAAACATAATTATTTTCCCAATAACTGCTTTTTTCCTAATCTGGATCATATGGGAGCCAGACCCTGTTGGAACAGGAAACAGGTATTAGGCAAAGAAACAATTGTTGATGGAATATCAGACCATTTTGGGCAATGCCCATGGACATACACAAATACAGAGCCATAATAATGATAGGGAGAAAGAGGCAACTGTCAGAGTAAGTGCTGACAATGTGGGAGTGCAGCTCCAGCATTCTTTTGTGAATACCAAAACGGCATTTATGGCGCTCATCTCAACTTTTTACTCAGGAATTTTAGACAGAGCCAAAAATAATGGGATAATTACATATTATTCCTATTCACTTATAAAGTAAAAGAAAAAAAGCAGTTTTTCCATCAACATATATTTTCTTAGCAATAAGAAGTATAAATCTCTGAAGTCTGACATCAATGCCTGACCGCAATCCTAAGTAATTTGCCAGAAAATCAAAATGTCTGTGAGGGACAGGGCAAAAATAGGGGACAAAATCATGGACATGATGTAAGAAAAAGGACACTTGAAAAGTGTGATTTACAGTTGCAGCTGAAGTGCTGAAGCACTCATTGCATGGTAGTTTGACTGTAGCAAGCTCCTTATCACAATTTCTAGAAATGGCCATGCTGTGGGAGTGCAGCACCAATATTTACTTATGAAATATCAACAGTGAATTTGTAGTCATGACTGAAGAGCCTGGTATATAGTCAGTTGATTGTAGAGATTTTTGTTTTTCTTTTGGTCTTCAAAGTGAAGATTATTTTTTGATCCTCAATTTAAGGCTGAAGGTGTCACCAATGCAGGTGAGCTGCATATGGCACTAGATGAGCTAACTGCAGTTTTGTCCAATTATGGTGGTTCCATGACATAGATGGATAACATCCTGGTTATGATCCATATATCAAGGGCTGTAACTGTTATCTGAATGTTAGATGAGGTTGCTTGAGAGAGGGAAGAACTTTTAAGCAGTTATGCCATCCACAGAAGTGGGTGAGATATTCTTACAAACGCTACTGCACACAGAATCTTTGAGCAAATATCAGTTTCATAGTACAGATTACAGAGTTAAATGAAATCCACTTTGATGGCCTTTTTGGATGATGGCCTCTGTGAAGGTGAACTCTTGTCAATTTAGGAATGGGAACAATTAGGAGATATGCATGGAAGATGGTTTCTGTGGTCATTAGCCACTAAGAAGAAAAGCTGTAAATCCTACACACAGACACACTCAGATGGACATCACACCCACAGTCACAACAATTTAATTGAGATGAGTTTAAACTATTGGCATGAAATGTAAGACAAAATCAGAGCTGCTGGTAAAGAACCTACACGGACACATGGAAGGAAGAGAGGAAGACTCCATGCTAAAGGTATAGTAACCAGGAAAATGGACAAAAAATCAAGTGCAGTGAGGTGCCCAACTTTCATTTTTAAATTTTAATAGCTAGTGTTAGTATGGTGGATGTAATGGATTTTCTGAAGCAAATGTAAGTAACAAGTCTTTGTAGTTGGATATAACCTCCTTACCATATACAATACTGAATGGTACATTTTCTGATAAATACATTTATAGAGTTTGGATTTTATTTTGTTAATAAGGACAGGTTCCCGTTTTTTTTTCTCAGAGCCAAAAATCTCTGTTGTGACATCATGAAAGTCTGAATCTTGAATGCCTTACTACATAAATTAATATACAGGCTACTTCAGTTCCATGCTAAATGCATCAGAATACCTTTATTACTTCCAAGAAAGACACATTGTCATTTTCTTCTTCACATGAAAAGATGTAGTACTGATACCATGGTTTAAGTAAGAAGATGCTCCTCTAAAGAGGTAAGTTAGGTAGCTTACCCTTACTGCTTTGCATATGTATGTAAATCATTGTCTAATACCTACCATGACTTCATTTTATGAGTATAGTTATAGAGAAAAGCTAAGCAAACTGTGGAGCTAAAAAATCAAACCGTACATTGCAGTCATCATTTTTTGCAAAACTACTTGCAATTTTAACATGAGAAAAATAACAGGAAATTAAATTAACAGTAGAAGAAAGGTACTTCTGAAAGTGACCATTATACTTTAACTGACCTGATAACTTCTGTAGATGCAGGCAACATGATGGCACATGTTTGATGACAGAGGTAAGTTGCTGATACATTAAAAATATAAAAAAATGTACCCAGTGGATCATATAAGTGTTTTTGTCAGCTAATTTATTAAAGCCTTACAAGGACTGACTTAAAGCTCTGTCATTGTACTCGGTATCCTGCAGAATGCTAAGAGGTGACCTATGCCTGGCATACAAGGCATTCTCTGACCCATTACGGATGGATTTACTGCACATCAGCAAGTCAAATGTTATCAGAAATAACCTCTTCTTCTACATCAACAGAATGGTTTGGAGGGGCAGGTATATCTTGTAGAGGATACCTCTGCTGTGAAACAGACTACCCCACACACAACAGTGTTCACCCCTGTCTATATTAGTCCCCTTCAGTCAAATAATTACCATCTACAAACCACAAAGAGCTACTAGGGTCAGTTTTGATTCCAACAGTGTAGCTAGAACTTGTAATAAAATTCTTATATTAGTCAGGTGTATCACACACCTTCACCTTTTCAAAACATTACTAAAAGACTTCCTCTCTGCCTCTTACTTGTCCCTGCTCCTCATCTGGGACATATAACCCCCTTCATCACCTTTCTTATAACTCCATTTAAAAGACTAAATCACTTAACCTGCTTGTCACCTTAAACAAGGGAGCCAGCAGAATTATTTGCTGGAGGGGTGCAAACCCAGAGCCCTGCCCGCGCAGTGTCCCCCTCCCTATGCAGCCTCTCCTCACACAGCCATTCCAGTGTCCCATTACTTGTCTATTTCTGCCCATTTGCCGTAAACACTGTTCAAATCTCTCTCAGTAAACATACTGTTTTATGCTTTACTTCTACAATGATTACAGATATTTGGATTTTATTTACAACTTTTATTTCAAATTTTATAGCATAAACACTGATAGACATTTACTAAACATAAACAAAGCAGTAGTCTTACAATGAAAACAGACAGCATTAAAACTTCTCTACCTTTGAAACTCACATTCACTGAAACAGCACTGAAACCCACATTTAAAGAAAATGCATCTGACCAGTGGCAGGTTAAGTTTACCTTTGGGATATTTTCAAATCATAGGCCCCTTGCACACATTTTTAGAACCATGCAAAAGTTCTTTGATTCACCTTCCTGATTGTATTAATTATATTATATAATAATTAAATTATAACCCTTGTATAATAGAGCACCCCATGTTAAATTTATTGTTTTGGACATTTTTCCAGTAAGCAATGATACAAAAAATATGAACCAATAATGACAAACTGCCCAATTCAGATAATTTCAACCATAAGGGGCCACTCAAACGTCTGTCATTACAAACCACCAATATCAATCAATATGCACAATCTATGCAGAAGTAAAAGTCATCTGAATAATTCCACATTAAAGAGATCTGAAACCAATGAAGAGGCTGTTGCTAGAAAACAACTTTATATTTCAGTGTTTCATCTACAAATTCAGTGTCTGTTGCCATTAAAGAATAAATTGCCTCTGTTACATTAAAAAATGGTAACCTGGTATATTGCATTAGGGAATGGGTGGCAAGCTGAAAAAACAAGTTCATAGTTACTAGGCATCTCATCCAAAGGAGGCCATAATCAGAACTGCAGCACCCCGCCCCTATAAAATATAAATCTACATGCTGTAGGACAGGAACCTACAGCCCTCTACATCAAGATGCAAGTATGCTACCTGTTGTGCTACTAACACTGCTTTAAAGTTTGATAACACAACAGTGATACCATTTGCTAAACAAAACTGTTGCACATTTTAAGCAGACAATTCCTTGAAAATGCACTTGAAAGTAAGTTCCACCTCCTAACTCTAAATAGGGCATTTCACGCTCTCTCTCTCTCTCACACACACACACACACACACACACACACACACACACACACACACACACACACACACACACACACACACCATACCTCTCAATCTCTGCACAAGTAATCTGGAGAAAGCCTATTATAATGTTGGGGACAATGACACAAAACTTGGGACACATTTAGAAAGTTGCTAGAATAACAGGATTTGTGTTAGAATGCATTTTCTGAAGGATATGAAGTGTGAAACTCAATTTGTCAAAAAAGAAAAAGCACAGAATTTTTATGAGGAACAGACCAAAAATATAAGGCAGAAATCTGGACATTATGTGAAAATCTGTACAGTTGAGAGGTATGATACATAACACTCCCTACCTCCTTAGAAAGTGGATAGAACAATGGAACCCATTCCTAAGTCAAAGTATGATTAAGTTCATGAAATTAGTATTGTTTCAATCTTTGATGTCAGCCAAAAGTCCTCCTCACAGCACCGGCCAGGTGCCCAGTAATGACTCCTTCTGCAATTCGTATGGAATTACATGTATTAGTAGCATATTTAAATATGACTGTAGATTCTTTTCTAGAAGACCTATTGCTCCTACTACAACTGGAGCTATCTGGGTATCTTTCATCTACATTGCTCTCGTTTCTACCTGCAAATCTTGATATTTTATGTCTTTGTGTCTCACTGTATGCAACACACTGTAGTCAGTGGATGTGGGGATTTCAATGATCAATGCTACTTTGTCTTCTTTTCTTGGAGCACTATATCCGGTGTGATGTCGACTTCATCATTTTGTGGATCATGTTTCCAGTGTTTTTCAGCGACTTCAGTAACATAATGTTTGCACAATCCCCAGTGCAACACTCTTGCCAAAAAAAAAAAAAATGAGAAACTATTCTCTCTACACCCTGAAAATGGACATATATATGCATACTGCATTCCTTAATAAAGTGGATGCACACTACAAATGGCCTGATTTAGTTTGTATGGAGCCAATAATGTCTAAAAAGGCAATGTCAGCACAAAATGATATGCCTTAGTAAACTGTCAGAACTGCCTCAGAGTTTAATTGAGAAATCTGAAGAATATTTATGCATCAAACTGGAATGAAAACATACTTGAACTTCACTATTCATCTCCAGAGAAACTGACTGAGACACACATTCAGAACAACTGTGGAAGGTGCAAGTGTCAGTAGGAGGTTCTTGCAACAAGAAAGATAATTTTCACTTTATCTTAATACTACACACAACGACAAAAACTAAACAGAAAATAATACTGAACAAAATTTAAATTCTTGATGTGACATAATAAAATAATAAATTAAGTAGTTTGTAATCAAGTCACCAGCATACTGAATTAGGGATTATTTTTTGTAGCAGTGTACAGATGTGATGTTTATAACTAATGGAATTCAAATTAATGCTAGAATCATTTATAACATTTCAGGACATTAGCAGTCTTTTGTATTTTTCATCAATTGCAATCACAAACTTTGCTGCCGTTGTTAAAATAAATAAATAAATACATAAATAAATGAAATAAATAAAGCAAACCTACAGTACCACAGTGCACAGTGAATAAAAGAAGGAGCGAGAAAGGTAATATTCCTAAGTGAAGTGTTCAAATACGAGAAATTGTGCGGACATTC